>NW_024722227.1:13018413-13113857 GCF_018991925.1 Homarus americanus
GATCTTGTTACTTGCTCCATATACATGTTTCACTTGATACATCTCATCATGGTAACCTATGGATCGACTAGTGCCTGTTTGCACTAGTCTACTTGCGTCAAACTCATCAATAAGTTCTTTCCTAATTACAGTTTTAAGGGTTCTTTTTGACAGACCCAAATTGTATTCAACGGTGTCTCTGTTAGACGCGAGTTTGGCGAGGGCATCAACTCTGTCATGTTTTATGAGGCCTATGTGAGAGGGGATCCACAACAGTTTGACCTTGACACCCCGGTCAACAAGGCACGCATATTTGTGTCTGGCTTCAGAGACAAGAGTGTGACAACCTGAGTCGAGGGTGCCAAGGGAAAGTAGTGAAGACAGAGAGTCAGTGATGATGAGACTGTCAGTAACAGTGGTTTCAATGAATTTAATAGCTGTGAGTATGGCAACTAATTCAGTTTGTAGGGTGGATGCCCAGTTGTTAATTCTAACTCCTTTCTCAATTATATTACCGTCAGGTTGAGTCACAACAATAGCACTTCCAGCCCTCCCACAGGCGGTGTTAAGAGATCCATCAGTGTAGATGGTCTGTGTGATATTATCATCAGTCTGTAGAGTGTGTATGTGTTCAAGAGCTCTCAATTTGGCAGTGTGTTGGAGATAAATGCTTTGTATAATTAATTTTTTAGGCGGATACGTCGGTATTGTGATATTGAAGGGAACTGTCCGCCAGGATGGCAGGAAGCGCTGTTGTGTCTCAACTTTGTACAGGTGGTCTAGTCCAAACATCTTCATATGTGTAGCTGTAGTTTGGATCCATTTAGACTCAGTAGTCCCATGGTTCATACATTCTAACAATTTTAAGGAAACAATGTTATCAGGATCACCACGCAGAAGCCTCAGGGTTATCATGAGGTTGACTTCAATTATTCTATCTTTAACACTGGGTATACCTAGTTCTTTCCTCATATTAAGTACTTTAGTGCTCATGGGACATCCTAGGATAATTCTGAGGGCTTTATTTTGCATTTTCTCGAGCTTGTCAACGCCTTTCCCGTCACGAATGACCAGGGCTGGTGGGTGGTAATCTATCAGAGATCTTATACAGCCTAGGTACATTGTTTTAACAATTCTAATATTAGCACCATAGTGCGGGCTGTACCCCGCTGTAGTGTGTGTGTGGTGATTTGATTTTGATTTTGCCGCTTACAGCGGCTACTTTATTGTGCACCCCACACTCATCCTGTGAGCGGTAGCGCAAAAGGATTACAGAGTAGGGTTTACAAAGGGTAATAATAATTAACCACCGTTGTCAGGATATTATGGCACTGAATGTACACAGTATTTCATTTACATTATTTGTTTAGTTCTATACATAAAGGGTAACTTATTCACAAATGCGTGAGTACAGGCGTGTGAGGCAGTATGTCTGGCCTCACACTTTGTTATTCACATTTACGTGAGAAGTATTCAAGCACATTGCGTATTTGGTTCTGTACATGAGAACTGATATGGTTACTAAGTGCAAAAAAGTGGATACAATCTTAATATGTCGGCTATCTTGCCATTAGAGATGAAGTGTTGTGCCATTTCACACACAGTGTGCTTGGACCTGTCCGTGGGGTAGTGTGTGTGTGTGGTGGGGGGTAGTGTGTGTGTGGTGGGGTAGTGTGTGTCTGGTGGTGTGTGTGTGTGGTGGGGGTGGTGTGTGTGTGTGTGGTGGGGGTGGTGTGTGTGTGTGTGGTGGGGTGGTGTGTGTGTGGTGGGGGTGGTGTGTGTGTGTGTGGTGGGGGGTGGTGTGTGTGTGGTGGGGGTAGTGTGTGTGTGTGTGGTGGGGGGTAGTGTGTGTCTGGTGGGGGTGTCTGGTGGGGGGTGGTGTGTGTGTGGTGGGGGGTGGTGTGTGTGTGTGTGTGTATGGTGGGGGTGGTGTGTGTATGGTGGGGTGGTGTGTGTATGGTGGGGGGTGTGTGTGTGTCTGGTGGGGGGTGGTGTGTGTGTGTGTGGTGGGGGGTGTGGTGTGTGTGTGTGGTGGGGGTGGTGTGTGTGTGTGGGTGGGGGTGGTGTGTGTGTGGTGGGGGTGGTGTGTGTCTGGTGGGGGTGGGTGTGTGTCTGGTGGGGGTGGTGTGTGTGTGGTGGGGGTGGGTGTGTGTGTGTGGTGGGGGTGGTGTGTGTGTGTGGGGTGGGGTGGTGTGTGTGTGGTGGGGTGGTGTGTGTGTGGTGGGGGTGGTGTGTGTGTCTGGTGGAGTTGGTGTGTCTGGTGGGGGTGGGGTGTGTCTGGTGGGGGTGGTGTGTGTGTGTGGTGGGGGTTGGTGTGTGTCTGGTGGGGGTGGTGTGTGTGTCTGGTGGGGGGTGGTGTGTGTGTGGTGGGGGTGATGTGTGTGTGTGTGTGTGTGGTGGGGGTGATGTGTGTGTGTGTGTGTGGGGTGTGTGTGTGGGGTGTGTGTGTGTGTGGTGGGGTGGTGTGTGTGTGGTGGACGGTGGTGTGTGTGTGTGTGGGTGGGGGTGTGTGTGTGGTGGGGGTAGTGTGTGGTGGGGGGGGTGTGTGTGGTGGGATGGTGTGTGGTGGGGTGTGTGTGGTGGGGGGTGGTGTGTGTGGTGGGGGTGGTGTGTGTGGTGGGGGTGGGTGTGTGTGGTGGGGGGTAGTGTGTGTGTGGTGGGGGTGGTGTGTGTGGTGGGGGTGAGTGTGTGTGGTGGGGTAGTGTGTGTGGTGGGGTGGTGTGTGTGGTGGGGGTGGGTGTGTGTGGTGGGGGTGGTGTGTGTGGTGGGGGTGGTGTGTGTGGTGGGGTGGTGTGTGTGGTGGGGTGGTGTGTGTGGTGGGGGGTGGGTGTGTGTGGTGGGGGTGGTGTGTGTGGTGGGGGGTGTGTGTGGTGGGGGTGGTGTGTGTGGTGGGGTGTGTGTGTGGTGGGGGTAGTGTGTGTGGTGGGGGTAGTGTGTGTGGTGGGGGGTGAGTGTGTGTGGTGGGGGTAGTGTGTGTGTGGTGGGGGTGTGTGTGTGTGGTGGGGGTGGTGTGTGTGGTGGGGGGTGGTGTGTGTGTGGTGGGGGGTGGTGTGTGTGTGGTGGGGGTAGTGTGTGTGGTGGGGGTGGTGTGTGTGGTGGGGGTGGTGTGTGTGGTGGGGGTGGTGTGTGTGTGGTGGGGGTTGTGTGTGTGTGTGTGTGGTGGGGGTTGTGTGTGTGGTGGGGGTTGTGTGTGTAGTGGGGGTTGTGTGTGTGTGGTGGGGTTGTGTGTAGTGGGGGTTGTGTGTGTGGTGGGGAGTTGTGTGTGTGTGTGGTGGGGGGTGGTGTGTGTCTGGTGGGGGTGGGTGTGTGTCTGGTGGGGTGGTGTGTGTCTGGTGGGGGTGGTGTGTGTCTGGTGGGGGTGGGT
Organism: Homarus americanus; assembly: GCF_018991925.1. Taxonomy (NCBI): domain Eukaryota; kingdom Metazoa; phylum Arthropoda; class Malacostraca; order Decapoda; family Nephropidae; genus Homarus; species Homarus americanus. Next base: position 13,021,757 of record NW_024722227.1, read on the forward strand.
GGTGTGTGTCTGGTGGGGGTGGTGTGTGTGTCTGGTGGGGGGTGGGTGTGTGTCTGGTGGGGGTGGTGTGTGTGTGTGTGGTGGGGGTGGTGTGTGTGTGGTGGGGTGGTGTGTGTGTGTGGTGGGGGTGGTGTATGTGTGTGGGTGGGGGTGGTGTGTGTGTGGGTGGTGGGTGAGTGTGTGGCTGGGTGGGGTGGTGTGGTTGTGTGGTGGGGGTGGTGTGGTGGGGGTGGTGTGTGTGTGGTGTGTGTGTGTGTGGTGGGTGGTGTGTGTGTGTGTGTGTGGTGTGTGTGTGTGGTGGGTGGGTGTGGGTGGGGGTGGTGTGTGTGTGTGTGTGGTGGGTGTGTGTGTGTGGTGGGGTTGTGTGTGTGAGTGGGGTTGTGTGTAGTGGGGTTGTGTGTGTGGTGGGGTTGTGTGTGTGGTGGGGGTTGTGTGTGTGGTGGGGGTTGTGTGTGTGAGTGGGGTTGCGTGTGTGGTGGGGTGGTGTGTGTCTGGTGGGGGTGGTGTGTGTCTGGTGGGGTGGTGTGTGTGTCTGGTGGGGGTGGTGTGTGTCTGGTGGGGGTGGTGTGTGTGGTGGGGTTGTGTGTGTGGTGGGGTTGTGTGTGTGGTGGGGGTTGTGTGTGTGTAGTGGGGTTGTGTGTGTAGTGGGGGTTGTGTGTGTGGTGGGGTTGTGTGTGTAGTGGGGGTTGCGTGTGTGGTGGGGGTTGTGTGTGTTGTGGGGGTTGTGTGTGTGTGTAGTGGGGGTTGTGTGTGTAGTGGGGTTGCGTGTGTGTAGTGGGGGTTGCGTGTGTGGTGGGGTGGTGTGTGTCTGGTGGGGGTGGTGTGTGTGTCTGGTGGGGGGTGGTGTGTGTGTCTGGTGGGGGGTGGTGTGTGTCTGGTGGGGGTGGTGTGTGTGGTGGGGGTTGTGTGTGTGTGGTGGGGGTTGTGTGTGTGTAGTGGGGTTGTGTGTGGTGGGGTGGTGTGTGTGGTGGGGGTGGTGTGTGTGGTGGGGTGGTGTGTGTGGTGGGGGTGGTGTGTGTGGTGGGGGTGGTGTGTGTGTGGTGGGGTTGTGTGTGTGGTGGGGGTTGTGTGTGTGGTGAGGGGTTGTGTGTGTGGTGAGGGTTGTGTGTGTGGTGGGGGTTGTGTGTGTGTGGTGGGGTTGTGTGTATGGTGGGGGTTGTGTGTCCGGTGGGGTGTGTGTGTGTGTGTGAAGAGGAGTTGTGTGTGTGAAAGGGAAAATGTGTGATAGGAGGTGAGTGGGTGTGTGTGAGGTAGGGAGTGCGTGTGAGAGAAGAATTTACCTTACCCTATTCCTTATTAGTACCTCCTTACAGTCACAAGACCACACACGAAGACGTTAGACCACACCACACCCCATACCATATTATGTCTACACGTCCTTTTGTCCCAAACACACACACACACACACACACACAGAGGACGCTGCACGAGGCACAGTCACCGTGTCATGTCCATACAATCACCTTTCTCTCTTGACCATCCATTCTCCTCTCTCTTAGTTTTCACTGACAAATTGCATATTAGCCCCCTGTTATATATAGTTCACCGTAGGATTAACCACCCTAATTTTAGCCTATTTAACCTAACCTAACCTAACCTAACCTAACCTAACCTAGCCTAGCCCAACGGCCCCAGGTAAGTTCGGTTATTCAGTCACTAGGTGAAATGAGCGGGTGGGAGGGGTGGGGGGCTAATCTTCGTGTGATATGTTTTCAACAATTAATTATTCTCCATTGTGATAGGTCTGTGTAAGTTACAAGATTGACAAGGAAGAAATATATGAAATCGGGGTAGATGTCATGAAGAGTGGGGGGAATTCCAGGATACCGGAGCAGTTGTGTAATACCACTTACTCCCACAACCACAACAGGGCGGGTGTGAAGTGTACACTCGCTCAGTTACTACCACAACAGGACGGGTGTGGGGTGTACACTCACTCGGTTACTACACAACAGGACGGGTGTGGGGTGTACACTCACTCGGTTACTACCACAACAGGACGGGTGTGGGGTGTACACTCACTCAGTTACTACCACAACAGGACGGGTGTGTGGTGTACACTCACTTGGTTATTACCACAACAGGACGGGTGTGGGGTGTACACTCACTCGGTTACTACCACAACAGGACGGGTGTGGGGTGTACACTCACTCAGTTACTACCACAACAGGACGGGTGTGGGGTGTACACTCACTCAGTTACTACCACAACAGGACGGGTGGGGTGTACACTCACTCGGTTACTACCACAACAGGACGGGTGTGGGGTGTACACTCACTCGGTTACTACCACAACAGGACGGGTGTGGTGTACACTCACTCGGTTACTACACAACAGGACGGGTGTGGGGTGTACACTCACTCGGTTACTACCACAACAGGACGGGTGTGGGGTGTACACTCGCTCAGTTACTACCACAACAGGACGGGTGTGGGGTGTACACTCACTCAGTTACTACCACAACAGGACGGGTGTGGGGTGTACAGTACTACAAGCACAACAAGATGGGGTGAGATATTTTAACATTAAAATTAACTGGACATCTTATAAGGTTTCATCACAATAACAAGTATGACTACTATACATTCTGGTCATGATAGCTACACCTGGAGTCAAAATTATTCAGAGGTTGAGAAAGTTAGTAGAAGATAAAACTATTGATGAGACTTTCTCCTGTGGGCAGATCATTATATGTTTCTTTCATAAGGCGTGGGTGTCTTGATATTTAGATAATCATGGATAAAACTCTCAAACTTCACACCTTTATCAGTATTTCATCTTAAAAGAAATTATCCAGTATCCATATTATGTCATTGGAACAAAGCATCAAATATTATTTATATAAATATAGATTGCTTCGGTGTTATTGTGTTATTCGATGTGTACGTCATGCGGGGTATTACAACACATACATACACACACACATTACAATACTGTCCAAGTCATAGAACTGGGGATATTCATTCATCTTTTGAGGTGTACTCGAGGTTAGTCGTCAACTACCTCACACACGAGCAAATACCATACTGTTCAGATATAAACCCTTAATGTGTAATAAAAACAACGCAGTATGTCTCTCTGTGACTGACACTTGTCTAATCCTGTAACTTTCTATTGGTTTGTTCTTACTACATGTAGAAGACTCTTGTGAAGTCGAAACGGTAAACCTCAGCTGTAACTCCCCCATAATTATACGTATAATATACGGTAAATGGCAGTTTGGATGGAGGTAATCAAGGCGTTCAAAAATAAGTGATTTGCATAACAGAAGCCACTGGGCTGTGAGTCAGTGTTGTACTCACATGGTAAACAAGACCAACACTTGCACTGTTACCAAGGCAGGAGCGAGATACTAACACACAGCCAATAATGTGGTAGGGAAACTGACAGTATGGGGCGGGCAGACCTACAGTATACAGTGATTATATAACTGCTTCACCAGCTTGGGTCGGCCACGCAGGTTCTCCATATACCCTGCATATACCGTATATATTTTCAGCGTTAATAAAACACCAGTGATTTAGTGGAGTGTTATTAGTCAATACAGTAGTAATATGGAGGAAGAGGTAGTGTTATTAAGTATGAGTAATATGCTGGCATAACTACTGCAGGAGGAGGCGGAGTGCGGGGTGACGGAAGGGGACATGTTAGCCTTGCTCACGTAATGCGGAGAGTGGGTAGGAGAAGGTATAAGGAAGGGAAGCCAGCCACTTGTTGGTTCAATGATCCACTTTACTCTGTGTGTGTGTGTGTGTGTGTGTGTGTGTGTGTGTGTGTGTGTGTGTGTGTGTGTGTGTGTGTGTGTGTGTGTGTGTGTGTGTGTGTCCTTACAGTATATTTGTCTAAAGCTTATAATCCCTGCCCGCTGCTTCATCTTGCTGCACTACAAGTTGTATTGATGTTTTCTCCGCCACCCGCTGCTGTACTGTGTACTCGTTGAGTCTGAACCACCTGCTGTTATACTGCTGCATTATGTCCCACCTGCTGCTATACTGCTGCATTATCCCACCTGCTGTTATACTATTGCATTATGTCCCACCTGCTGTTATACTACTGCAATATGTCCACCTGCTGTTATACTGCTGCATTGTCCCACCTGCTGTTATACTGCGTTGCATGTCCCACCTGCTGTTATATACTGCATTATGTCCCGCCTGCTGTTATACTACTGCATTATGTCCCACTTGCTGTTATACTACTGCATTGTGTCCCACCTGCTGTTATACTACTGCATTATGTCCCCACTTGCTGTTATACTACTGGATTATGTCCCACCTACTGCTATACTATTGCATTGTGTCCCACCTGCTGTTACACACTACTGCGTATGTCCCACCTGCTGCTATACTGCTGCATTATGTGTCCCCTTTGCTCTTATGCTGCATTATGTCCCACCTGCTGTTATACTGCTGCATTATGTCCCACCTGCTGTTATACTGCTGCATTATGTCCCCACCTGCTGTTATACTGCTGCATTATGTCCTGTTATACTACTGCATTATGTCCACCTGCTGTTATACTGCTGCATTATGAAATACACCTGCTGTTATACTACTGCATTATGTCCACCTCTAACAATTTATATACTGCATTTATGTCCCACCTGCTGTTATACTACTGCATTATGTCCCTGCTGTTATACTGCTGCATTATGTCCCACCTGCTGTTATACTGCTGTATTATGTCCCTGCTGTTATACTGCTGCATTGTGTCCACCTGCTGTTATACTGCTGCATTATGTCCCCACCTGCTGTTATACTACTGCGTATGTCCCACCTGCTGTTATACTGCTGCATTATGTCCACCTGCTGTTATACTACTGCATTATGTCCCACACTGCTGTTATATACTGCATTATGTCCCACCTATAACATTTATACTACTGCATTATGTCCCTACTGCTGTTATACTGCTGCATTATATGTCCACACTGCTGTTATACTGCTGCATTATGTCCCACCTGCTGTTATACTACTGCAATATGTCCCACCTGCTGTTATACTACTGCATTATGTCCCTGCTGTTATACTACTGCATTATGTCCCACCTGCTGTTATACTGCTGCATTATGTCCCTGCTGCATTTACACACTGCATTATGTCCCACCTACTTCCCAATTTATAATACTGCGGTATGTCCCACCTGCTGTTATACTACCATATTTATATCCCACCCTACTTTTCAATTTATACTACTGCATTATGTCCCACCTGCTGCTATACTGCTGCATTATGTCACCTGCTGTTATACTACTGCATTATGTCCCACCTGCTGTTGCCACACTGCATTATGTCCCACCCTTTGTTATCACTGCTGCATTATGTGTCCTATAACTGTTATACTGCTGCATTATGTCCCTGCTGTTATACTACTGCATTATGTCCACCTGCTGTTATACTGCTGCATTGTGTCCCACCTGCTGTTATACTACTGCATTATGTCCCACCTGCTGTTATACTACCGTATGTCCCACCTGCTGTTATACTACTACTGCATTATGTCCCACCTGCTGCTATACTGCTGCATTGCTGCCCTGCTGTTATACTGCTGCATTTATGTCCCACCTGCTGTTATACTACTGCATTGTATTTTGCTTGTTATACTTTCACTGCATTATATTTTTCTCTGCTGTTAAACTACCATTATGTCCCACCTGCTATTTATACTACTGCATTATGTCCCACCTGCTGTTATACTGCTGCATTATGTTAACTGCTGTTATACTACTGCATTATGTCCACCTGCTGTTATACTACTGCATTATGTCCCACCTGCTGTTATACTACTGCATTATGTCCACCTGTATTTATACTACTGCATTATGTCCCACCTGCTGTTATACTACTGCACATTATGTCCCACCTGCTGTTATACTACTGCATTATGTCCCACCTGCTGTTATACTGCTGCGTTATGTCCCACCTGCTGTTATACTACTGCATTGTGTCCCACCTGTACTGTTATACTACTGCGTGTAATACCTGCTGTTATACTGCATTATGTCCCACCTGCTGTTATACTGCTGCATTATGTCCCACCTGCTGTTTATACTGCTGCATTTGTACCTGCTGTTATGCACTACTGCATTATGTCCACCTCTTGTTTGTACTGCATTATGTCCCACCTGCTGTTATACTGCTGCATTATGTCCCCACCTGCTGTTATACTACTGCATTATGTCCCACCTGCTGTTATACTACTGCATTATGTCCACCTGCTGTTATACTACTGCATTATGTCCCACCTGCTGTTATACTACTGCATTATGTCCCTACTGCTGTTATACTACCATTATGTCCCTATGTATTTACACTGCATTATGTCCCACCTAGCAGCATTTATACTACTGCATTATGTCCACCTGCTGTTATACTACTGCATTATGTCCCACCTGCTGTTATACTACTGCATTATGTCCACCTGCTGTTATACTACTGCATTATGTCCCACCTGCTCTGTTATACTGTTGTAAGCCACCTGCTGTTATACTTCTGCATTATGTCCACCTGCTGTTATATACTGCTGCATTATGTCCCACCTGCTGTTATGCCATTATGTCCTACTGTATACTACTGCATTATGTCCCACCTGCTGTTATACTACTGCATTATGTCCCTATGCTGTTATACTGCCATTATATTACCTGCTGTTATATACCATTATGTCCCACCTGCTGTTATACTACTGCATTATGTCCACCTGCTGTTATACTGCTGCATTATGTCCCTGCTGTTGTTATACTACTACTGCATATATCCCACTATAACAACTATACTGCTGCATTATGTCCACCTGCTGTTATACTACTGCATTCGTATTTTTGCTGTTATGCTACTGCATTATGTCCCACCTGCTGTTATACTACTGCATTATGTCCACTACTCTGCTGTTATACTACTGCATTATGTCCACCTGCTGCTATACTGCTGCATTATGTCCCTGCTGTTATACTACTGCATTATGTCCCACCTGTGTTATACTACTGCATTATGTCCCTACTGCTGTTATACTGCATTATGTCCCACCTGCTGTTATACTACTGCATTGTGTCCTATGCTGTTATACTACTTGCATTGTGTCCCACCTGCTACTTTCTGTTATACTGCATTATGTCCACCTGCTGTTATACTGCTGCATTATGTCCCACCTGCTGTTATACTACTGCATTTATGTCCCACCTGCTGTTATACTGCATTGTGTCCCACTTGCTGTATACTACTGCATTATGTCCCTACTGCTGTTATGCTACTGCATTGGTATTCCTGCTGTTATACTGCATTATGTCCACTGCTGTTATACTACTGCATTGTGTCCCACCTGCTGTTATACTACTGCATTATGTCCACCACTGCTGTTGTACACTGCATTATGTCCCTGCTGCTATACTGCTGCATTATGTCCCTGCTGTTATACTACTGCATTATGTCCCACCTGCTGTTATACTACTGCATTGTGTCCCACCTGCTGTTATACTACTGCATTATGTCCCACCGCTGTTATACTACTGCATTATGTCACTTACTGTTATACTACTGCGTATGTCCCTGCTGTTATACTGCTGCATTATGTCCCACCTGCTGTTATACTACTGCATTGTGTCCCACCGCTGTTATACTACTGCATTATGTCCCACCTGCTGTTATACTACTGCGTTGTATTTACCTGCTGTTATACTACTGCATTTATGTCCCACCTGCTGTTATACTACTGCATTATGTCCCTGCTGTTATACTGCATTATGTCCCTGCTGTTATGCTACTGCATTATGTCCCACCTGCTGTTATACTACTGCATTTGTGTCCACCTGCTGTTATACTGCAAGGTATGTCCCCACCTGCTGTTATACTTCTGCATTGTGTCCCACCTGCTGTTATACTACTGCATTATGTCCACCTGCTGTTATACTACTGCATTATGTCCCACCTGCTGTTATACTACTGCATTATGTCCCACCTGCTGTTATACTACTGCATTATGTCCCACCTGCTGCTATACTGCTGCATTATGTCCCACCTGCTGTTATACTACTGCATTGTAAACCCACCTGCTGTTATACTACTGCATTATGTCCCACCTGCTGTTGTATACTGCTGCATTATGGCCACCTGCTGTTATACTACTGCATTATGTCCCACCTGCTGTTATACTACTGCATTGTGTGTCCCACCTGCTGTTATACTACTGCATTATGTCCCACTGCTGTTATACTGCTGTATATTTTTATATGCTGTTATACTGCTGCATTATGTCCCACCTGCTGTTATGCTACTGCATTTGTGTCCCTTGCTGTTATACTACTGCATTATGTCCACCTGCTGTTATACTGCTGCATTGTCCCACCTGCTGTTATACTACTGCATTATGTCCCACCTGCTGTTATGCTACTTGCATTGTGTCCACCCTGCTGTTATACTGCTGCATTGTGTCCCTACTACTGTTATACTACTGCATTATGTCCCACCTGCTGCTATACTGCTGCATTATGTCCCACCTGCTGTTATACTACTGCATTATGTCCCACCTGCTGTTATACTGCATTATGTCCCACCTGCTGTTATACTACTGCATTGTGTCCACCTGCTGTTATACTACTGCATTATGTCCCACCTGCTGTTATACTTCTGCATTATGTCCCTGCTGTTATACTACTGCATTATGTCCCACCTGCTGTTATACTGCTGCATTATGTCCCACCTGCTGTTATACTAAATTATGTCCCACCTGCTGTTATACTGCTGCATTATGTCCCACCTGCTGTTATACTACTGCATTGATGGCCCACCTGCTGTTATACTACTGCATTATGTCCACCTGCTGTTATACTGCTGCATTATGTCCCACCTGCTGTTATACTACTGCATTGTGTGTCCCACCTGCTGTTATACTACTGCATTATGTCCCACCTGCTGTTATACTGCTGCATTATATCCCACCTGCTGATATACTACTGCATTTTGTCCCACCTGCTGTTTATATACTACATTATGTCCCTTTGCTGTTAAACTACTGCGTATGTCCCACCTGCTGTTATGCTACTGCATTATGTCCCACCTGCTGTTATGCTGCTGCATTGTCCCACCTGCTGTTATACTACTGCATTATGTCCCACCTGCTGTTATACTACTGCATTATGTCCCACCTGTTGTTATACTACTGCGTATGTCCCACCTGCTGTTATACTACTGCATTTTGTCCCACCTGCTGTTATACTACTGCGTATGTCCCTGCTATTATACTACTGCATTGTAGGCTACCTGCTGTTATACTACTGCATTATGTCCCCACCTGCTGTTATACTACTGCATTATGTCCCACCTGCTGTTATACTACTGCATTATGTCCCACCTGCTGTTATACTGCTGCATTATGTCCACCTACTGTTATACTACTGCATTATGCTCCACCTGCTGTTATACTACTGCATTATGTCCCACCTGCTGTTATACTACTGCATTGTGTGTCCCACCTGCTGTTATACTACTGCATTATGTCCCTTACTGCTGTTATGCACTACTGCATTATGTCCCACCTGCTGTTATACTGCTGCATTATGTCCACCTGCTGCTATACTTCTGCATTGTGTCCCACTGCTGTTATGCCTGCTGCATTATGTCCCACCTGCTGTTATACTGCTGCATTATGTCCCTGCTGCTGTTATACTGCATTATGTCCCTGCTGTTATACTACTGCATTGTGTCCCACCTGCTGTTATACTACTGCATTATGTCCCACCTGCTGTTATACTGCTGCATTATGTCCCACCTGCTGTTATACTACTGCATTGTGTCCCACCTGCTGTTATACTACTGCATTATGTCCCACCTGCTGTTATACTGCTGCATTATGTCCCACCTGCTGATATACTACTGCATTTTGTCCCACCTGCTGTTATACTACTGCATTATGTCCCACCTGCTGTTATACTGCTGCATTGTGTCCCACCTGCTGTTATGTACTGCTGCATTATGTCCCACCTGCTGTTATAATTACCGCATTATGTCCCCACCTGCTGTTATACTACTGCATTATGTCCCACCTGCTGTTATACTACTGCATTATGTCCCACCTGCTGTTATACTACTGCATTATGTCCCACCTGCTGTTATACTGCTGCATTATGTCCCACCCGCTGTTATAATGCTGCATTATGTCCCACCTGCTGTTATACTACTGCATTATGTCCCACCCGCTGTTATAATGCTGCATTATGTCCCACCTGCTGTTATACTACTGCATTGTGTCCCCTTTGTTGTTATACTACTGCATTGTGTCCCCTTTGTTGTTATACTGTTGAATAATGGTCCATGTATTATAATAATACTGCAACATCAACCTAGAGAAGTCGACTTGTGAAAGAGACCTCGGGGTACTTGTAAGCCCGGACCTACGGCCTAGAAAACAGTGCGTTAATGTTCGAACTAAGGCAAACAGAGTATTGGGTTTTATATCTAGAAGTGTAAGTAACAAGAGTGCAGAGGTCTTATTGCAACTATATCTTGCGCTAGTCAGGCCGCACCTCGATTATGCGGTTCAGTTCTGATGCCCCTATTATAGAATGGATATAAATTCACTAGAGTCGGTGCAGCGAAGAATGACAAAAATGATTCCGGGACTTAGAAACCTTCCATATCAGGATAGGTTAAAGAAACTTAACTTGCATTCCCTAGAAAGACGAAGAGTGCGAGGAGATATGATAGAAGTATTTAAGTGGGTGAAAGGAATCAATAAAGGGGATATAGATAGAGTTCTTATAATAACCGAGCAGGATAGGACTCGGAGCAACGGATTCAAGTTGGATAAGTTTAGGTTTAGGAGGGAGATAGGAAGAAACTGGTTCACAAATAGGGTGGTGGACGAGTGGAACAAGCTTAGCAACTTTGTAGTAAGTGCGGGAACTCTGGAAAGTTTCAAAGGGAGGCTAGATAGATTCATGGATGATAGAGAGTGGTAGTAACTCTCGACAGGAGCTGCCATGCACAGGCCAACCGGCCTATTGCAGACTCCTTATTTTCTTATGTTCTTATGTTCTTATGTTCTTATTAATTATGTAGTTTCACACCAAAAAATCATGAAACACGCAAACGCCTTTTCAAAATTAAATTCATATTATACAGCTTCAACAAAAAATTGCCAGCCGTGTGGTATAGCTGGCTTGATGCACGAGAGAAAGACACGACTGCCATCTATAATTCCTGACACAATAACATCCAATTTTAAACTTCAAGCCATTGACTAACTATAATTTTCAGAGAATTACCTAAATTAAGAACATCTACGCAAGTAATGTTAACACAGTATGGTGACTAATTTATTATTAATTTATATTAACACAAAACAAAACCAAAAACACCCTGATAACAACCGTGACTGTGAAACTCCTGCTTTGGGACTTGGGGTATAAAAAGTGGCAGATGAACTTAATGATCACGAACATAAAAATAGCCATCACTAGTATACACCTGAAGTTAATAATTGAATATTTTTTTTCTTAAGATGTCTTATTTGTGATGTATTGTTTAAATTTAATATAGCTTTGTTACGGTACCGTATATCATTTTTTTAATTAATTCTGACCTGTAACTAAAGTGAACTAACTTCACCAAGTTTGTTAATTACTGATAGCGTCAATGTGAATTACTGTACCATGACTCTCTGCTAACGTCACTCCCAGCACAACGTGACTGAGAGCTGTCAGGACGAAATTTTTCAACTATCGCTCGACTTTTCCTTTTCTTATGTTCATCCATTCTGTAGAAAGTACCAACAAAAAACTGCAAAAATTGGAACTGAAGATTCTTAAAAAAAAAAGCTGGCTGTATACAGAGGGCAGAAAAATAATAAGAGGCCCGGCAACGCCACATGAGCAAGTGTCAGGTTGTATCCAGAGTCCGGGATAAAACATTTACGCCACAAAAACCTGATCAAGTGGTTGAGATAAAGTAGAATCGATTTGTTTATTCATCATCAGTTAGTCAGTCAAGAAACCAGACACAGGGCTATCACATCAGTCTTTAACTAACTCCTACCCCCACATTAATACACTAATGATAATATTCAGTTCAGTCTAGTCTTTGGAAAAACAAAACAAAGCATAAAATTTTCGACATGGGGTGTATAATTGTGACTTAGGGTTTTTTTTCAGTACCGTGTTTACTGAGCACTGAATCTTGCTGAACAAGTCACCTCAACTAGTGTACGATTTGTCAAGTGAAACTGTCTATAATGTACTCTTCGGGAATCACATGAAGATCAGGCACCCAGCTTATTTCATCAGATTAAAGAAAGTTACGCAAACCTAACCCCGCCAGAGAGCGTTAGGGTGTTAAATCATCTGATGTCTCATGTACAGCAGTACAGCGTGATACAGATGGCTGACGCAGGGGTCACATGTAGAGATATGTGAATACATTATTACAAAAACCTAAGGGGGTTCCACATAAATTCACTCTCAATACAACACCTTAAATGTATTGTAACATGGAAACAATACAGAATCTGACATTTTACCATAGAGACATTGTGGTTTAGAATTATCCAAGGATTTCATCCTCCAATTTAATGTACTCTTTGCTGAATCACCCTTTATATTCGAAATGAGAGAAGTCCAGCTGTGAAGACATTACCGTTAACAGTGTTGTGAAGAATCAGTGCTTATTAAAGTGGACTACAGTGCATAAATGAGTTTCTGTGACCTGCTGGAAATCTACATGCCTATTGTTTGTCTGCACACTGATGCCGATCGTCGGGAAATTACCGGACAGCCAGTGGTAATTCGACAACATTTGTGATATATCTACTGCTTCTGTATATATGACCCGGACCGTTGGTAACCAGTGGTAAGTGGATAAAAGAAGGTCGTAACAATATTTAAGACCTGGTGCCTGGGTTAAGGATCACAGCTAGAAATATTTTCAATAGAATAAATGTTCTTCAGTTTATCAAGAACATCCTCAAAATGACATAGGAAAAAATCTTTTTGCCAAACAAAACGATTATTAAGAACAAGACAAAACAGAAAGAAAAACTCTAAAACTAATAAATTTCCGACGAAAATTCTTTAATTTTTTTTATTTGCTCTATCTACTTACATAAAAATCAATATCGGTATTTCGTCCATTCCGCAACAAAACGGGCTTTATTATACGACCAGCCTCTAGTTGACCGTTGCATACGAAAGTGCGACTTGAAATCTTCGTTATTGTACAGAGGGATTATCGGTTCCACATCTCTCTCCACCCTCGCAGGACACAGTTGTAGATAGTGTATCATCTCATCTTCTGTCCTCAAAATCACTCCCCCCCCCCAACAAACCAGTAACGCTTCAAGTGGCTTCGGCCAAATTATTCGTTTACGTATTCTACAGCTGATAGATCGTTCAGTGTACCCTCTAGCCGACCGCGCACTACGTACGGCAACGTGCAGTATTGTTCAAGGCTGGGGCGGACACCCCACATGGTCACACGCTGGGTCTTCCTTTATCTTTATCTTTTTCCTCAACAATCAATTACGATTCGTGGCCATCTAAGCCAACAAACCACAGAACCTTTGTTTAGAGACACACTAGAAATGTCTTCATTATTTTATTCGATGTCTGTACTGTTCTAAGATCACGTGACAATTAGCCCCCAAGCTTATTTCACATTAAGTTTAACCATACTAAACTAACCTTAAATATACCTCACCTAATCTACCTTAAGATAACCTTACTCCAGGTAGCGTTATGATGCATAATCATGATTTGAAATAAACCGGAAGGCTAATCTTCAGGCCACCTTTGTACTACATAAGGGGAACAATACCTGTAGTCAGAATCCACCTCACTCAATACAATGACAACCTTAAAGACTCTAATTGCGTACTCAAATGTTCCAGCCAGAAAAAAAAACTGACAAAGAAACATAAGAAAATGGCCCCCCCCCCTGTCCAACATATACCATGGGACAAGGACGGTGGTATCAAGTGTCCACCAAGCAACAGAAACACCTTTAAATATGCTACAAACTTCGCCTTATCCAAAACGCTGTATTGATGACTCGCTTATTTAAAAAAAAATATATAATTTAAATAAAATATTTAACTTTGAAGAGTTTGTATAAAACGTAATCATAAACTACTATTGTTGCAGTGTGTACACGTTACTAGGCACAGCACACTAGTAATTCTGATTGGTCACAGCCAGATATACTTTCTTTCTTTGACAAATTCTAATAATATGCATGGCATCAATAAAATCAGTATACTGTAACACACACACAAGGACTTAACTACTGCCAGCACAGACACAGCTACTGTATACAGTTAACGTAAGTAAAGAAGCCTCAGTAATCCTCAACATGACCAAATGTATAAACATTTTAAGGACAATTAATAAAATTCAAGACAGATGTACAATTCTAACCAAGGATGGAATTATTACTTTATCCTTTAATCAATAAATGTTTAGCATGAATATTGAATCGAATCTTAAATAAGCGAAGATACTCCTCAAAAATACACATCTAGTCGAGAAACCAATAAAATAGTCGTTTTATCTCTTAATACACAATTCCACATCTTTAACCAAAAGAAAACATTCTATTCTTAATCAGTGTCACTTTAGACGTCATTTAATGACAATCTAAACTGGAGTAACAAGGAAGTAGGTTAGTGCCACAGGTACCAGGTGCTCCCCTACGCTGAGACTAACACGTAAGTGTGGAAGCAACAAGGGTTCATGGACGACAAGAAGAGCACGGCTGGGGGTAGGACAATGGGTGTTCCCTGTAGCGGGAGTGGGTGAGCGGGCGTGGTTGGCTAGCCTTGCCACCCTCTACATATTAAAATTATATTCAGTAACGCTCTTACGTTAATCCTTTATTTTTGTTATGCAGGAGTCTCATATAGTAACTCAAGTTATAATATATATACAACCAAAGCACAGTTGTGGCTGCGGTGTATGAGTGAGTGATAAGGAGAAAACCTTAGGGGAGAGAGGCCGCTATGTTTGCAGACAACACCACCACCACCGCTACGACGCACATTTCTCCGAATGCATCGTCGTTTTCCTTGTGACAGATCGAACTGACCACAATGCCCCTGATGTTCTCTCTTGACAGTGGAAACACAGCTACAACAGCTACGTGACATCTTCCAGCAGTAACAGGTAGACGGGTAGCCAAGAAATCTCTCGACCCTGCCCAGACCATGACGTCACACGTTGTTTGTAAACAGAACGAACGTGACTGATTCGCTAGCCTCTATTTGATGTAAGCGAAATATTAGGTGGTAATTAGCTACTTACCTCATATATTAATTCTCCTCCTTCACTCATTCATGATGACGGCGTAAATCCAGCAACGTAGTCTTATAAATTTCTTGATGAATATCTCTTGGCGGGAAATGCTCCTGCGAATCGATACTATTCACTTGATCAGCACCGTTTAAGATTTTGTTCGATACACCAAACACTGCTAAAGCTTTACACACTTGACACTTTAGACAGATATTAGTCAAGTGAACGTGACAAAAGGCCCCGGGAGAGAGAGAGTCCGTGTTTTCTCCCCTACAGTGTCGGGAGCAGACTGGAGCTTACCTAAGGTCCGTACTGTAACCAATGTGTCAGGGAGACTGGTGGTGGTGGGTGCCAGCCTTGGCGGCAGCAGTTGCCTAATGCCGCTTTACGCGGAACATCATCTCCGTCACATGTGATTGGCAGTAACCATGGCTTTCGCAAATGTTTCATTCAAATTCACATAAAAATGATTTTAAAAATTTCCCAAGCTGCACATCATTATGATGAGTGAGTATAGCTTGTAGCAGACCTTAGGAAAATAAATTTGTTGTTGCTAAGCCGATTATGAGTGGCGACTGGAGAAGAGCGGCGTGCTTGGCGGAACACCGCAGCTGGACAACCAGCCTGGCCACTTACTTACACACCACAATCCTGACGATGGTGTCACACCACAATGCTGACGATGGTGTCCCACCACGCTGTTAACAATGGTGTCGTGTCCTACCACTTGACGATGGTGTCCCACCATACTGCTGACGATGGTGTCCTACCTCACTATTGACGATGGTGTTAATACCGTACTGCTGACGATGGTGTCCTACCACACTGCTGACGATGTGTCCCACCACACTGTTGACGATGATGTCCTACCACACTATTGACGATGGTGTCCCACCATATTGCTGACGATGTGTCCCACCACACTGTTGACGATGATGTCCTACCACACTGTTGACGATGGTGTCCCACCATATTGCTGACGATGTGTCCCACCACACTGTTGACGATGATGTCCTACCACACTATTGACAATGGTGTCCCACCATATTGCTGACGATGGTGTCCTACCACATTACTGACGATGGTGTTCCACCATACTGCTGACGATGGTGTCCTACCACACTATTGACGATGGTGTTAACACCACACTGCTGGCGATGGTGTCCTACCACACTATTGACGATGGCGTTAACACCACACTGCTGGCGATGTGTCCCACCACACTCCTGATGATAGTGTCCTACTACAGTGCTGAGTTGCTGACGATGGTGTTACCACACTCCCGACGATGGTGCCACCACACTGTTGACGATGGTGTCAAACCACACTACTGACGATGGTGTCACACCACACTGCTGACGATGGTGTCACACCACACTGCTGACGATGGTGTCACACCACATCCACACCAAGCGTTGACCTCATGCAGATAGTCCCCAGCAGTAGTTGACCCCACCAATCCACCAATTAAGAACTTAATAATGAACACTGCAGTATAACTATTGGTCCATGCAAGACAGCTCTTGTAATACAGTACACCCAACCATTACCACTCATATATCTGTATCACCTAGATATGAAACTTCCTTAGTATGACTTTGTTAATGAAGTTATTAGGTAACTTGTTTCACTCATCTATATACTGTGCAACTTTATTTTTAAACCAATGCTTAACAATTCCCTTCTTAAATCTAAATTCGCCGGATAGAAATCCATTGTTATGAGTTTTGTCTTTATTTGATAGTTTAGTACCTTGTTCATAGCGCATAAATTTAACCCTGCCTTCCATTTAAACACTTTGATCATATCGCCCCTCGCACTTCTTTCAAAATGACGAAGTTCTGTTTTCTTACTCTCTCTGCAAATGGAAGGTTTTTAATGCCCGGAAATAACTTTGTCAGCCTTCTTCAGAATGTTGATCAAAACTGAACCTCACAATCCAAGTGAGGTCTTTCTAACGCTGAATATAGTTGTAAATAATATATACTACTGTTCCTGTTACTTACACTCCTAGATATAAAGCACAGAACTTGGGCACTTTATTAGTTATTATATAGATAAATTCAATGTTATCTTCATTGGTTAATTTAAGCACACAAACCACAATGATTCACGAACCATCGTACTGATTGATTTTATTTCAACATTATGTGAACTGTCAGGGTGTGTGATGTGTACACCAGACATTGAACCTCCACGACACTACACCCTTTGTCTTTGTTGTTGGAGTACTGTACCTGGCCACTTAGCCTAACGGCTGTTTCTGCCACACTACACCCGGCGTCGGTACGACACTTTGGTTACTGGATCAATTGCTAAACGAAGTCATCTTAGGAAAGAGCATCAACCCTGCTTTATCAAATAAATACTCCCACGAACATTTAGGTGACGATCAAGTGATGATTCTTACACTCGTGCTAAGGTGCTGATGATACTGAGAAAGCTTACAGAGATGATCATATACATACAGTAGGGTAGAGGCAAGTGTTCGCGAAAACCTGAAGACCTGCAACAAACAACAGTTCGCTTGTGAAACAGTTATTGTACAGATGTTAATAATATCGAATCATGTGGAGAACTGAAGATTACCCCTAACTTATTTCACCTTTAGATTATCCATCCGAACACTAACCTAACCTACCCCCGAGTTAGGGTTTCAATGTTTAATAACTAGGCGAAATAAGCGTAATTCACACCTCAATAATGTTAGTCATCAGTATGTAGCTGAGACTTTTACGTTCATTTCACTAAAATATTTTCTTTAATCTTGGAGCAGGGGTTCCTAAGCATTTTGGAATGCCACCCCATCTAGTGCTGTCGGATATACAGTGCGACCTCTAGTCGCACAATGGAGAAGAAGAAAAATCTACATTTATAATTGACTATTACAAGAACATTGCCAGACACACAACAAACACATTCCTCCGTTTTGCTGACATGTTAACAAAACTAGTCCACCTTCCGAATGTGAGTGAAAAATAATCTACATATTTATTATACTTCATTAAATTTAGATGCAATACTCTAAACGTAGTAATGTGGTCAGTAAAAATAATTAAGTCATTTATAAATAAGTTAACTTCTTGAATATGAGTAATAATCACATGATGTATGGAATCATCTATGCTATGTCCATAAACATCTATCGCCTTGAAGAAACATTCTGGAGTGAAAATGCTTTCACAATTTTGCGACAAATTAACAGATGTGAAATCGTCTTTTCCTCCCAAATGTGCCAAATTCCTAGACCATATAGCTGAAGTGAGAATAAACCTATGCCATAAACTTAAATTTTTTTTTCTCTCTCTATTTTCAAATCGGAGGGAAATGTGGTCATCGGTGGTTGACACAATCAGGTACAGTAACACCTAAGCCACTGTTACCAGGACCCCAGCACCACCACCACCACCACCAGGTACACGAACACCTGACAGTTGTTTGGTCAATGTTCCACTGCCAAACGTAACAGAAACATCAGGCTTGTTCACCTTTGAATCCTCAGTTACAACAAAGCTTGGCTCAGAGTTAAGTCCTGGTTGCTCTCAACTGGCTCAGCCATGTCAATATTGTTATAATTATCGACTCTGTTCCTGTATTTTTCCGGCTAAATAAACTGTTTCAATAAAGCACCTGAAGAAAATTACTCTGGAAACTCCTCTCCCATCACAGCAACATTTGAACACACTTGAGAAAAACTTGCTTGCAGGCGGACAGACAACATACGTTAAGAGATATCATTTTTTTTATTTACCTCTGGTCCATTCAAAGGCAAATAGTGCAGGTAGGCGGTGGATGTTGCCGAGGCGGGTGGATGTTGCCGAGGCGTCTCTCCTGGTGCAGACGTCCGCACCTCACCTGGCACAACCTACAGTCCTACACCTAATACTCAAACACCCTTATGCGATGAACAGAGTACATGGTTTTTATGTAATAAATTATCTGTCAGTGTACATAATAGTTACAGAGATCCAGCAGTGTAAATAAAGCCCACACCAATAGATACTGATTGACACGACGCTAAACAACACATCACACCTTTCTACTTCAGGAGCTCCTACTAATCCTTCCTTTTCCTCCTCTTGTGATGTTTTACGACGATGGTGGCAGGTGACGGTCAGTGTGATGAATGATCTGTCACACTGAGACGGTGAGACCTACAGGAACAGTATAATTACGAGACACTCGGAAGTTAAAGCTTATCGTGCTGTTTCTCACCAGATACTAATTAAAACTTAGTTTGCTTAATTCTAGACGTCGTTTACTATTATGACATTAAAGTATGCCTAAAATAGGTTAGGTTAGATTGGTTAGGTTACTTAAATTAATAATGAACGTATTCATTTATAGTTTTTATTATGATTATCTACTCTACATGATCGCTTGAGTTTTTGGAGAAAAAAATTATATGGATTTTTTTCTAAAATTTAAAGCCATGAATATTACGTACTTATTCTTAAAAGTAAACCACACGAATAACTATATATATATATATAGCTATCACTCTCCCCCTGTACTTCCCACTTGCTAACTTTACCTTCCTCTTACACCTTTTTGTATCTTCAGAGCCAACGACTCTGTGGCGGGCAAAGAAAACAGACTTCCCCTTTGCCAGACGTATGATTTGCAGTTCAAGCCCAACGCTGTCAGTGGTTAAGTACTATTAGAATGCAAAACTTTGATTTATGTTATCTGCTCATTCCAAGATAAAGAAGCTAAGACACAACACGCCAATTACAATGTCTTATAATAATAGTGTAAAATGCAGTAATAAATAATATTTGGGGACATGGGGGTACTAGGAGGTGTACAGAATGGTCGCAGAGGTCACTGGGTACACGCATGTTAAAGGAACGTTCAGTCAAGTGCCTTACATCACTTCACCTCTGGTTCCTTCACCGCTAGGTAGTATGCAGCTACCAAACAGGGAGGTACTACCGCCTGGGAAGTTATTGGAAGCGTAATGTGTTGTCCAATGGTAGACCCTGCTGCCATCTGGCACCACGAAAATTGTGACTAAGTCCCAGGTTGCTGATCTGCCTTTCTGCCTCATTTACACACAATTGCAGTTTCTCAATTGTTTCTCTCACTATTGAAAACACAACATACATATATTGCTTCTCACTCTTGATCTTTTTTAATTTTTGAATTTCTTTATGGTTCTTTATTATTATTATTATTATTATTATTATTATTATTATTATTATTATTATTATTATTATTATTATTATTATTATTATTATTATTATTATTATTATTATTATTATTATTATTATTATTATTACATTTTCGTCCCCCAGGCCCCAATGTGGGTCAATGACCTGTGCCCGGGTGGGCTAATGCAAGTGTAAAAAAAAAAAAAAAAACAGGTCGACAGAGTATATGAAAGAAACTTAAAACAAAACTTTCACCCGTTAGTTAGAATCTTCTCACAAAAGAACATGACCGCTGGCTCACCTGTGTGAATTCATGCCAAACTTGCCGATATCACAGGAAGACCTTTGGGTGTACTGACGAAAATTATTTTAATGCGATACAAACACCCTGTCTCCGGTATTCTTGGCGTGTCCTCAATCTCTAGTATACAAAGTTTACCAGCCTTGCGAAGATGTGTAAACAACTAAATACAGCTCGGTTTATGTACAGTATATCATTATCCTAATTCTCAATAAATTTAACTCGATGCAGCAGTTCTTTTTTGAGCAAATTCATCGTTCTTAAAGATGTTCGGTCATAAGCTTCGTTAATATAGGTTAGGTTAGGTCTCAGTAAGATGTAATGGATCACCTGAAGATTATACCCTAGCTTATTTCACCTGAAGGTTGACCACCCTAACACAAATGTAACCTAACCTAACATAACACAACGTAATTTAACTCCAGGTAGAGTTAGGGTGTTTATTCATCATGTGAGAAAACCAAGGGGAACTAGTAATCAGGTGATCTGCCACATATATTTGACGAATAATAAAAAACACGGAATTAACCTAAATCTCGCGCGCGCAGGCACGCACGCGCACTACTACCACCCGAGATCCCTCGACCCGAGAATTGCTGTTCGATACCACAACTGCATCCAGCCCATAGGAGCACGAACTGATCGCTATAAGAACAGCCCAGTCCCAAACATTGTAAAAATTAACAATAACTTGTAATCAACCAGTGTATTCACTCCCAGTCAATCTTACTTTTTGCACTGTCACTATGTTGAAATGCCCTGTAGTTTGAGCTTCTCCCCACCTAGTTATTATATATCATATTTGTATCACTTATGTCACTTGTATATTATTTGTAAATCAAGAGACCAATTCCCCAATTATGTAACTGTATATTTTCAGCCTTCTGGCTGCCATGATCTTTCAATAAACCGTTAATTATTATTATTATTATTATTATTACGCACACAGCTATAATAAAATGATACGAGTTATTAATTATGTCTCTGTCGTTGGTGAGCTCTGAAGTGACTAAAGAGGTCGATACAGAACCGGCAGGGTCGTCCACAGATGTTGCATGCGTGGAGGGCTACATCTAGTGCGGGAGGGGCAGTGGCAGCGTCTTTCCAGCGTTGGTGCTTGTCTGCCGCGGTATGGAGTCGGGCGAACTCCAAAGTACTGACACCTCGTGTGGTGATCCTCCAAGCATAAAGTGTGTAAAGTGTGGAGTAATCGTCTCCCAGGCGAGGTGGTCAGTTTGGCACTTTTTCAGGTTTGTCTTCAGACTATCCATCTACCTTTTCAGCTGCCGGCCAACAGTAAGTTTACTATTCGTTGGGTGACTGTAAAGTAGCTGCTTTGGCAATCTACTGTCGTCCATGCGGCTAACATGGCCATTCCAATGTAGTTGTTCATGGATAATGGTAGCCTCGATGCCCTTACAGTTGGTGTCAGCGAGAATACCGGCATTTGTTCACGTGTCTTCCCAGCGAACTCGGAGGATGGAATGTAGACTACGTTGGTGAAAGTTTTTAGGTGCCTTGAGGTATGTGACCTATGTCTCGCTGCCATATAGCAGGGTGCGGAGGACCACAGTT
Organism: Homarus americanus; assembly: GCF_018991925.1. Classification (NCBI taxonomy): domain Eukaryota; kingdom Metazoa; phylum Arthropoda; class Malacostraca; order Decapoda; family Nephropidae; genus Homarus; species Homarus americanus. Next base: position 13,044,057 of record NW_024722227.1, read on the forward strand.
CGATATATGTGCAACTTTGTAGATAATGTCAGCTCCCTGCAGCTGAAGACACGGGTACGAAGTCTGCCAAAGGCTTGAGATGCACATCTGATCCGATTTTGAATCTCTCCATCGATGTCCGCGGTGGTGGACAGATGGGAGCCGAGATACTGAAAGTGGGTAAGATTAGAGTGGGTAGTACCATTAAGCTGGATGGATAGTGGAGGTGTGGCAGAACCAGAGGCAAGCTGAAAGATAATGTGAGTCTTACGTACATTCACCTCAAGGTCGGAGTTTGCATACGCATCTGCGTAGATGTTCAGGATATCCTGTAGGTCGCGTTCAGTGTCAGCGACAAGGCTGAGGTCGTCTGCATATTGAAGCTCAGTAATGGAAGCTGCCGACACCTTTGTTCTTGCCTGGAGTCGTCTTATGTTGAAAAGACCCTTCATCCGGTACTGGCTGTCCACCCCGCCTGCTAAATTGGCACTGGCACGAGTAAGGAAGGCAGCCAAGAAAATCCTTGTTTTACCCCCGCTTGGATGTGAAAGAACTCAGACTGGGTACCAGTGCACAGAACACTGCCGTTCATTCCAACGTGGAGTTGCCTCACTATGGCGATGAATTTTGGTGGGCAGCCGAAACTGCTGAGAGTTCGCCAGAGGGCTTCCCTGTTGACCCGAGTCGAAGGCCTTAGGTAGGCTGATGAAGGCAATATACAGGTCACGATGCTGTTTCCTGCACTTTTCCTGTATCTGGCGGGCAGTAAAGATCATGTCAGTGGTGCCACGTGATGCTCTAAAGCCACATTGAGATTCTGGGAGAAAGTTTTCTGTTTCAGGAAGAATTCTGCTTCGGAGGACTCGGGCGATAATCTTGCCAGTTACAGACAGCAGCGAGTTCCCGCTGTAGTTGCCACAGTCTGACTAGTCTCGCTTGTTCTTATAAATATTGATGATGGAGGCGTCTTTAAGAGCTTGGGGGATTTCCTCCTTTTCCCATATATTCTCCATGAGAGAGTGGAGACGGCTGGTAAGCAGAGGTCCTTCTGCTTTATACTTCTCGGCTGGGATTCCATCAAGCCCTGAGGATTTGTTATTCTTCATCTGCTTGATGGCAGAAGCTACTGTACTTTGACAGCACAACTTATACATATATAATTTCTCACTAATGATCTCTTTAATTTTTGTATTTATATATTATTATTATTATTGATAATACTATTATTATATTATAATATATTTTTATTTAATATATATTATAATTTGTTATTACTTTTTATTAATTGTTATTTATTATTATTACAGTATTAATAATGATAATAATAATAATAATAATAATAATAATAATAATAATAATAACAATAATAATAATAATAATAATAATATAATAATAATAATAATTATTATTATATTTATGCTCCCAGGCCCTGATGTGGGTCATTGACCTGTGCTCTGGTAGGCTAATCCAGTAAAAAAAATAATAAATAAATAAAAACTCACCCAGGGATGGGTGATAGCTGTGGGGGGTCAGCAAATGGTAGTCCTCCTTCCAGCGCTGAAGGATGTCTTCTTCGTCTTTAATTAGAGAGTTACTGTCGGATGAGCAAAGGGGGGCTGGGCCATGAGTGATGGACCCATAAAATGTTTTAGTGGAATCGAAAAATTCGTGCATCTTGTGTTGATCCACAAGTTTTTGTGTTTCACATGTTTCATTTTTAAGCCAGTCGAAAGGTGTCAGCTTTGGTCCGAGACTTAGGGTTGTTCTGCCAGTCAATTAAAGCAGCACGTTTATCATCGACGAATGCATTGATTTCCGGGTCATTTTCATTAAACCAGTCCTGGTGTATTCTTTCGATCTGGCCGAGCGCCTCTGCAGGTTTTTGTCATGACAGTGTCGAGAATACCCCATTCGGCACTGGGATTTGGGTTGTTTGTTGTCGGGTTGTTTATCAACCCATGTTCGAGCTGCTCTCTGAAAGCATGTGCTACCGCTGGATCCTCCAGAAGCTTAGTGTTAAAACTTTTTCTGGAGACTTGTTCCCTTCGCCGTTTTGGGGCGATGTTAAGTGAGAGTTTAGCTTTGACGAGCCGATGATTAATGTTGCAGTGGTCTGAGCCACGCATGGCTCGGGTGATGAGGACATCTCGACGTTCTCTTTCTCTGACAATGATGTAGTCAATGAGATGGCAGTGCTTGGATCGTGGGTGTTGCCACGAAACTTTGAACTTGTCGGCCTGCCTAAACAAGGTATTAGTGATAGTGAGGTTGTGTGTAGCACACTTGCTGAGGAGGAGTAGTCCGCTGGGATCACACTTGCCTAGTCCCTTTCTCCCTGCCAAATGTCAGCATCTCTGCCAACTCTGGCATTGAAGTCACCTAGGAGCACAACCTTATTTTCTCTGGGGATAGAGGTTAGCACTCTGTCAAAGTCGGCATAAAATGCCTCCTTGATGTCATCCTCTGCATCCAGTGATGGGGCGTATGCACTGTTGAAGAAGGTATGACACGAGTGATTCAGTAGGACTCGGACCGTCTTGAGGCACTCGTTGATCCCAAGAGGGTATTTCAGTTAGCCTGTATAGGATGCATTGGCTTATGGCAAAACCAGCTCCATAAGTGCGGTTTCCCTCTGTAGCAGGCTTACCTTTCCAGAAGGTATATCCAGATCCCCTTTCTGTGATTTGACCCTCGTCTGGGAGCCGGGACTCACTACTGGCTGCTATATCGATGTTATACCTAGCCAGCTCTTTTGCCACAAGGGTGGTTCTTCTTTCAGGACGCTCATTTGTGACAGTATCCACAAGGGTGCTAACATTCCATGCGGTGACCATAAGAGGCTGTATAGTTTGTTTTTGTTTTAATCTGTGATTATGATTGTGTTTTCGACCGCATAAAGATGACCTTACTGGGTGCGGTTGCCCAGTCAGGATGGTTCTTTAGACAGGCTATGTTTAGGGCACCTTTTCTAGCCCCCTCTCCATGTGGGGTGAGCAGAATGGCTCCTCGAAAGGGCTGTTCAGTCGCACAAACAGGACCGGATTGCATTACTGCCTTGATCCCAGTGCATGAATGACCATCTTATCTATGCCGCCCATGTGCAGAGTTGTGACTAGAGACTCCGGGCAGTCATCTCTGTCTGTCCTCGTCCCCACTCGTCCGTCGCCATAGGAATTTTGGGGGTGTGGGGGTTTTGATGATGATGAGAAGTATGATAAGCTGGATGATGGCTGCGCGTGAGTTGATTTATGTGGTGAGGCTGGAGCGCAGGCTACAATCACACATCTTGGCTCTCCCTTTTCCTGATCCAGTAGTGCAAATGTTGCAACGACTGGGGAGAGGGAGAGTTGCAATGGACTGCCGATAGTCCAAGCCACAAGATACTTTCCTTAACCCTTTAGAGTTTAGAGGGAAGGGGTTTCTCTTAGCCAAATAAAATATCTAAGGGTTACACTGCCCTCTAAAGGGTGTGTGTGTGTATATATATATATATATATATATATATATATATATATATATATATATATATATATATATATATATATATATATATATATATAAACTAATGATACTGAGGGATCTAAGTCAACACTCAAAAAGAAACTCAACCACCGAGAACGTTAATTCACGTTGATTCATGACTCAACATGAGTTGAGGATAAGTGAGATAAATTAAGTTTTTATGAGGCTTGGACGCACCTGTCCCACCCACCACATCCCCGAGCAGCCTGGAGTCCCCTTCAAGAATTACTGGTTCTGTAAATTCCACAAATATTTCTAGTATTTGTCACCAAGAACAACCTTTAACTCAATGAGAGCATTTATGTGGAGAATGAAAATATGGTTAATATATAGGAATAACCGGCAAGCGAGTTATTTTTATTATTGTTTATTTCTTACAATATTTTCATCAGTGCTTTCTGATATGATAACCATTTATTGTGGATAGTGTTCGTTTCATAGATAATTAGGCGCCTACGCGTGCATTAGTTTATCTTGCGGGCGGTAATGAGGCCGCGGTCTGCTGAGGGGCTTTTCCCGGCCCGGGGCAGTTTGTATTTTCAGCAAGTCGTGTGAAGGTTCTCGCTGATCTTACATGGACGTAATTTGTGGATTTAGGGATAAAGACAACGATACCCTTCAATTGTTCAAAGATCACGACATTGTTCCTTTACATAGAGACTGTTTATTTTCTTACATTATTTTGATCAGTGAGTTTTGATATGATAATCATTTATTGTGGAACCCGCCAACACAGTAAATCACTCCGCGTCCCCGGGTGCAGAGCGCTGATGCGACCGCATAATCTCACATCCAGAAAATGCCGCAAATTTCATCAAATCATAGCAAGTTCTTTCTGTTTAATATACCGGGGGGGGGGTAGGGGGGTAATTAGGTAAAGTTAGGTAGGTTTGTTTGGTTAGGTTAGTTAGGCCTGTTTTTCATACCCACAAATGTTAAGTAACGTTTATTATTAAAATACGTATTCAATTTTAAACATGTTTCCACAAACTACAACACTGTCCACTATAATATAACAGTGAAAATCCGGTGTTTTTATATTCTTCTTCAATAAATTTCGCTCACCGGTTAGTCCTATATAATTACCGAAAATATATATCACCATGTTTAGTCACCACAAGATGAAATACTTGCGAAGAGTTGACAGGATGTGTGTGCCTCGCTGACGACAGTGAGCTGGTCACCACGATGGACAGCCACCTGCGTTCTAGCGGAACTCTATAGCTCAGCCGTACCTAATTACTGTGTCTGGAGTTATTTCTCATTGTATTACATCATCATAAGTCTATACGATAGTATTCACAAACTTGATTATTTTGTCAAGGTATACAAGAATGGCAATGAAGTAAATTATTTATTTTCTTTATTCAAAGTGTATTTATATCTTACCTAATAAGGAGGGTACGGCAGGAGGGTAGGTGTGTCGTCCTCCACCACGTGTTACTGTGCCGCCACTGAGTGTTCAACCTTCTCATTAATGTTGATCCGCTGCTCACCTATCCATCAAATGTGACATCATGTTGATGATAAATCAATGACACAGGACTCTGCGATATGAAGTATGTGTGCACCACGCGCAGACTCTGTACAATGCTAATGGGGGAGGTAACGTGGGACACGTGAAGGTTTCTCGCACTGTTGTTTTAAGGGCTGATTACACACACACACACACATTTATCTTATGAGGGTCAGGCTAAGGAAAGTGAAGTTGAAGATACAACAATGATTGGGCTGATGATGTATCAAACAGATACGTGGGCATCGAGTAAGGACGAGGAGCAGTTATTGGTGAAATATGATGAGCATTTCATGATGGATTTTGGAAGTGTCACTCATGGCTGGGTTGGTAAACAAAGATGTTAGAGCAGGACTGTGAGTAATATTATGTAAGATGAGAGACGTTCAAGACAGCATTATTAAATAAATGCGAATTCCATTTGTTGGAGCTCTGAAGTAGGCTGCTGAATACTTCATACGATTTTAAATTCGTAAATTACAGTAAACGGTATCGGTGAAGTTCACATTAAACAGCTGATAGATAGCTTTTGTGAGCTTTAAGTCTTTGGTTTAGAGCTCACAAGATAATTATTTGGTTCAACAATGATGAAATATATTAAATTCTTTGTGAGTAATCAATGGCCTTTAATTATTTATGTTGGTAAACAATATATCCTGCTTAGACTATTTGTTCAATATATACTGTAATAGGATTGTGGGGGTATAGGTTGTTTGTGTTCACACTCAGGATGGAATGGAGAAAGGAAACTCACAATGTGCTCTCTATATACATGTTGTATTGGATGTACAATGCAGCTTGGTGTTGGGAAGGCAGCATGGTTACAAGCATGATGTAGAGAGAGCTGGTTGGTGAGGGTGCTCAGAGGAGGACAGCTTGTGGGTCGCCATGCCCGCCGGCGGGAGCGAGGACCGCCAGGCAGGCGGAGGAGGAGGAGGTGTTGCTGGCTGGTTGGTGTAGGTAGAAAGAGAGCGATCACCTGAACTGATGTTGGGGATTACTGGCCTCTTCGCCATTAGGCTATTTCGGCCGGAGCTGATGTCTTCTTTCTTCTTCTAGTCTTGGTCTTCTTTCTTGCTACAACTAATCTGATGTTCTTGTTTCTTCTTTTCTTGTTATTCTTGTGTTCTTCTTGTTCTTGGTATTTTGGTTACTTCTTTCTTCTTGTTGTTTTATTTGGGATGAATTATGGTATGCGTGAGTGATATGATGGTGAGTTACTGACAGACCAGATGAAATGGCTTGTCAGGTGACTAGTTTCTCTGTGATTTTTTTATTTTATTTATTTTTTTTATTTTTATTTATTTTTGTCTTTTGTAGCCCGTGTCTTTTTGTTTGAATATGTGTCGGTGGGTGTCAGTTTAACTTGATAAATGTGCGTGTTGTATGTAATGAAAAGGTTTGTGATGTGTCTCTCATGTTGTATGTTTTAATTTTTGTTTTATTCATTTTTATTTGCTTTGGGGCATGGTTACATACATATTATAGATATAAAAGAGTTCATGCGTGTGTCACTCATAACATGCCGATAAGATGGGTCTCCTTGAGGAAGATTATTACAGCGTCACTTATGGTGACATCATCTTGCAATAGGTTGGGTACAGTCAGCACGAAGCCTCGCTCGGCAGCTAGGATCACCAGCTGCCGGCACTCTGGTTCGTACTGGCTGCACTCAGTCAGAATATGTCGGATAGAGAGAATTTTGTTACAAGTGGCACAGATAGGTGGGAAGGAATTGTCAAGATAGGCCCCTAGGTGGGTCAGATAGGTACAGTTCAGCCTTAGTCTGGCGAGAACGACCTCTTCCCTCCTATTCTTTCTATATGCTGAAGGCCAGTTTCCTATGTTAGTCTTCCAGTTGTTGTGAAGATTTAACCTAGTCCATTCAAGTTGCCACTTTCCAATTGTATATGTCTTCCCCAAGGAGAGACACGACTGAGGCTCCCAGGGTACATTAGTTGTCTCCCCGAGACCCACAGTCGCTCTTGCTAATCTGTCTGCCTGTTCATTTCCCCAAATGTTGCAATGCCCAGGCACCCACACCAGCACAATATTCTTGGCACACTCATGTAATTTATTAATAATGTTGCCCTGTATCTCATTGCTGGTAGTATCACCACCTTGAATTGCTTTAAGAGCTGACATGGAATCTGAAGCGATCACCACGAGGTCAGGTCTTAAATAGCAGGGGTTGGCGTGGCTTAGTAGTTGACCCCCGCTCCGTGGGTGGCACTGGTTGACCTAGACCACGAGGCATACACTGGGGAATTCGTGGGGTCGGCTACGCAGCGACAAACAGCGTTTGTAGGGGAGAAATCCACTACAGGATTACCAAAGCTACAATGCCAAGCAACAACAAGATGACAAGACACAAACTGGCCAACGAAATACACGTTCAGCAACCTGTAGTGGTTCTGTACATGACATGTTTAATTGAACGAATCCCTATCATTGGACGATCAAGATTTCACAGTTCAGTTGGATGTACATATATGATTTTATTTAGTATATGTAGATATATAAAACTATGAAAGATCTAAAAAAAAATTATTGAGCATTAGAGATGGTTATTTTGCATAAACAAAGTGAACAGTATTCAAATTCAAGAACCCAGTAAACCAACTAGTACTCGAACCGAAATGCCCATCCCTAGGAGTTAGTCGATCGTTTCTTCTCAGAGTGTTAAGTACAAGCCTAGTGACAACTAAAGATAAATTGGTGTTCAAGTATTGTGGAATTGTTGTGAGCGATATAAAGTGAAAAGACTAAGGAATTGTACACTGGTAGTATGTTGACTATATTCGAAGTGAGAAGTCCATCTGTGAAGACACTACCCCGTGAACAGTGTTGTGAATAATAAATAATAATTAAAGAAGACTACAGTTCACAAGTGTGTTTCTGTGACCTGGTGGAAATCTACCTACCTGTTGTTTGTCTGTACACTGATACCAATCGTCGGGAAATTACCGGAGACTGGCGGGACAGCCAGTAGTAATTCGACGACACTTGATATATCTACTGCTTCTGTATATAGTATATACGACCTGGCCGCTGGTAATCAGTGATGGAAGCTGGGTAAGCCGCGGTAAGAGGAGGGTCGTAACAAATAAATAACTGAATAAATAATAATGATAAATAATGTGAAACAAGTGGTAACATTCTCATATTATTTACTAGCACCATGTGACATGTTGTAATCCAGATGATACTCTATGTTATATAATAATTCCCTTGAGATACTGTATGTACTGGACACGACAGCATTTAGCATGTGCCACTAAGAATGCCCCACCTCTTACTTGGCTCAGCTATGTCCATATTGTTGTTATTGTTCACTTTCTATCTGTAATTCTCTGGCAAAATAAACTGTTTCACTTTCTTCTTCTTCTATCTGACATTCCCAAAGGTCCGGGATAATTTTCTCGATTCAATCTCCACCATCTTCAGTATCCTCCACTTACCCCAATGTTTTTCATGTCTGAGTCAACCACATCCTTCCGCCTTAAGTCCTGCCTGCCTCTTGATCTCCTCCCTCGAATTGGTTCTTTATAATCTAGGCTTACGATACGTAAGTAAATCATAAAAAAAAAGATACTATACATTCTAGAATTTTGTTAGAATTATTTTACACATGTAATATACCAATAGTCTGTATACATAAAAATCTCCCTTAACTTGCCAACATAACTGCTGCTTGTAATAGAAAATAATCAAAACGCCTAGTTCACAAAAATTATGAAACTAAATTATGCCTCTGCATAAATTTTTTTTCTTCACTTTTTGAGTTATTTGTGAAGGCAATACAGCTTGGGTTATGTTAAAGTGAAACAATAAAACAATGTCAGTGAGGATCATGTCGTGATGGTATAGCAAATAATCATTGGCAATGTTTTTTTATAAACGTATCAGTATACTGTATAGTGTAAAGATTTTTAATGACGTAATGAAAAAAAGTAGGAAGCAGGAAAACAAATGGGAAAACTCTTATTGGTAGAGCAACAAGAGGATAGTTGAAATATATAGAATAAAAAAAAATATCTGGCTATAAATCATTTAATGATGGGATAATGGTAAAGATGTTAATAGATAAAACTGAGGGTAGGAGGGCCAGATGAAGGCAGACCAGGATGGATAAATATAAAAAGAAAGTAAAAACTGAAAACGTTTAAAGAGGCAAGACGTGATTTCCAACCCTCACAAATGAGATTGGAACCTTAATTGATTTATTGTTAATTATAATATTAGGTTTACAGTCGAACAAAAATCAAGTGTAATATTACAGCGACCTTAAACTGACACCGAGAGTCAAGGTAATATCATCAGTCAGTCGCTTAAGAAACTATGGATGAGAGCTCGCTGGGTCAGGAGTTTATCAGAACAGATCAAGTGACCGACCTGTGGTCTTTCCTCCAGACCAGACCAAGGAAAATGGCCGCTTTGGATCGTTGTGCCGTGGGGGAAGAGGAGGGGAGTGTGGGGAAGGACGACCTCCTTGCCACGCTGTTAAGGCAGCTGGGGCAGTTGAGGAGTGAGGTTGACACTCTAAAGGGGGAAAATGAAGCCCTCAGGACGGAACTCCTTCAGGTAGGTGTCCTGCCTAGCAGGACACCTGCGAAGGAGGAGCAGGCGTGGAGAGTGGTTGTCTCCAAGGGGACTAGGGTCAGGCTTAGGAAAGCTGACCAGGGTGTGGAGTGCAGTAACCCTTACCAGGTGCTGCAGGAAGCTGGAGAGGAAGAGAAGAGGCAGGACGGTATGGATCAAGGAGAGGAAAGGGCAGTTGTACAAACCCTGCCCACAGGTAAGGTCGTGGTAGTTGGTGACAGCCAGGTGAGGTTTATGGATAGGGCTTTTTGTGCGAGAGATAGGAAACGTAGGACTAGGGTATGTTTTCCTGGGGCTGGGATAGGGCATGTAGCCGAGAGGTTAGACAGAGTTTTGTCAGGGGAGGGTACCAATCCAGTAGTGTGTCTTAGTGTGGGAGGAAACGACATAGGTAAGGTTAGGAGTGAGGAACTTTTCAAGAGGTATAGGGAGGCGCTGGGGAAGATTAGAGATAGGGGAGGGATCCCGATAGTATGTGGTGTCTTGCCTAGAAGAGGGGTTGGTCGTGAATGGCTGTCCAGGGCAATTGCTATTAATTGCCGACTGGAGAAACATTGTGCAAACAATGGTTGGGCATTCATTGATGACTGGCAACGATTTTATGGCAACGACTACCTGTACTGTCGCGACGGAGTACACTTGTCTCGTGAGGGGGTAAAGACGTTGTCTGCATCCCTGGAGCGTGAAATTGTCACTCCGAAGGGGGGGTTTCGCCAGTAGAGAGGGGTCGGGGAAAATGGGAGTCAAAAAACAAGGAGGTCCTGGGAAGTAGTGAAACAGAAGTAGATAATGCTGAAAATATAGTTAGTCATAATAACAAACATCAAAGTAATAAATGTAAAACAGATAGAAACGGAAGAAATATATTGAGTGTTTATTATACTAATAGTAGAAGCCTGTGTAACAAAATGGACCAGCTCAGGGCCATTGTTAGTAAAGAGAACATAGATATAATTGCAATAACGGAAACATGGATAAATTCAAACAGCAAGCATTTTTTAGCAGAATTTCATATTCCAGGATATAACCTATTTAAATTTGACAGAGTAGGAAGGAGAGGTGGCGGTGTAGCAGTGTATATCAGGGTGTCATTAAAAAGCTGCAATAAATCAAACATTAAAACAAATAGCGACAATGAAAGTATTTGGGTAGAGATTGGTGAGGGCAGTGAATCCGTAGTCATTGGTGTTATATATAGACCACCTAATTTGAGTAGGAACGATGGTAAATTGCTATGGGAGGAAATAAAGAAGGCATCTGATAGAAACAATGTATGTATTCTAGGCGATTTCAACTTTTCAGGCATAGATTGGAAAAATCAACTTAGCGATAATGAATCTGAAGATTTTCTAGAAGTAGTACAGGATAGTTTTTTATATCAATTCATAAACTCGCCCACTAGAGGAAATAATATCCTCGATTTAGTTCTCAGTAATAATGAAAATCTAGTAAAAGATGTTGGGATTGGAGACGAACTAGGAAACAGTGATCATAGAGCCATATATTTTAACATAATATGGGATGGCAGGAAGAAGGAAAATTCGGCCTTGATCCCGGATTTTAGGAAGGCTACTTACGGTAGCTTAAGGAGAGACCTAAGGGGATAATTCCTTGTCAAAGATTACCCCCACACCTCCGGAAACTGTCAACTTAGGACGATATCCTAATTTAATTTAGCAGCTACTTATGCATCAATTTATTGCGACAATCAATAATGCCCAAAAATAAAACACACATCCCTAAAAGAAAATTCAGATCGACACGGAACCAACCAAAATGGATGAATAATAGACTCTAGATCTTCTAGGAAAAAGAAAGGAGTATATAGAAAAGTTAAGAAAGGCGAAAATCACTTACTTGGTTAATATCAGAACCTAACAAGACAGGTAAAAACAGAAATTAGGAAAGCAAAGAGAAATTATGAAATCAAGGTAGCAAACGAATCGAAAAATAACCTCAAAGCTTTTATCAACTGTATAAATCAAAGGTTAGAGATACAATAGGTCCCCTTAAACTAATGACAGGAGAAATGACTGATGATGAGTTAGAAATGTGCACGTTAATAGTTGGCTTGCCCAGATTCACAAAATGAAAACTCTAGCACAGTTTCCAGTTCATAAGGTATATAACCACAGTATAGAAAATATATGATGAATATCAATATTACTAGTAACGATAAAATAAAGCAATTAACAAACTGAAGCTCTCATAAATCGCCTGGTCCAGACGAGGTATATGCTAGAATATTAAAAGAATGTAGAGATGAGTTGAGTAATCCATTAGCAGTTTTATTTTAATAAGTCATTAAAATCGGGCCTAGTGCCAGAAGCTTGGAAACTTGGTAAATGTAGTTCCGATTTTCAAAAGGGTGATAAATCAATAGCATCAAATTACCGTCCCATTAGTCTCACGTCAATCATAGGCAAGTTGTTAGAGTCAATTATTGCGACAAAAATCAGTAGGCCACCTTGAAACATTCAACTTAATTCATTCTTCTCTCATGACGGGGTTCACCCAGGACGTTCTTGTCTCTGCCACAAATTTGCTTAGCTTTTTCTCAGAAGTATTTGAAGTGGTAGATACAATGATAAGTCATGATATAATTTATTTAGATTTCAGTAAAGCATTCGATAGAAAGTCCCCTGAGAGATTGATATAGAATATGGAATAGGTAGATCAGTATTAAAATGGATCAGGTCATGGTTAACTGGTAGGAAACAAAGAGTCAGCATAAATGGATTAAAGTCAGACTGGGGTGCGGTCAAAAGTGCTCCCTAGGATCTGTATTAGGCCCCTCTGCTGTTTGTTATATTCATTAATGATCTTAGATTTAGTATACAACTAGTAGGATTAGTAAATTTGCAGATGATACCAAAAATGGGGAGAGTGATAAATTCAGACAGTGACTTGAACACCTTCAAAGAGATCTAGATAATTTTACATGAGTGGTCAGTAGACTGGCAAATGAATTTTAATACTGATAAATGCAAGGTACGTAGATAGGAAAGACGAATACAAACGTTAAGTATAAATCAGTAACACGGAAATAGAAAACTCAGTTTGTGAAAAAGATCTAGGTGTATTTGTTAGCAACGACTTGAAACCTAGAAAACAATGTGTATTACGTTCGCAAACAAGGCAAAACAGGATTCTTGGGTTCATATTCAGTCTGTGAGTAACAGAACTGCTGACGTTATCTTGAAACTTACCTAGCATTAGTGAGGCCACACATGGATTATGTGTTCAGTTCTGGTGTCCTTATTATAGAATGGACATAGATTCTTTGGAGAGAGTACAAAGAAGAATGACAAAATGATCCATATTATTAGAAACCTTCCATATGAAGCAGCACTGAAAAGCTTAGGCTACATTCATTAGGAGAGGCGTAGAGTTAGGGGGAGATATGATAGAGGTGTACAAGTGGGTGGATAACAAGGGTAAATGGAAGATGTTCTGAAGCTCAGTAATAACGAAATAACTAGAACAAAATGGCTTTAAATTGTAAAAATTCCATCTAGAAAGATATAGGCAAGCACTGCTCTGGTAATAGAGCCAGGATATGTGGAATAGGCTACTGAGTGCTATCGTAGATCGGGGACGCGGGGAGCCTGCTAAGACGAAGTTGGATAGGCACATGGAAGTGCTGGATGGCGTGAAAGGGATCTGCCCTGTATGGGCCAGTCACTCCTGCAGTATCCCACTTTCTTATGTTATGTTCTTATGTTCTAATATTTGGAAAGCCAATGTCACAAGATTATTAGTTATATTTTCATCGACTATGGCCATGAAATTCAAAAGGAATTTAATTGCCACTTGAATGCGCGGACATATACCATATGTAGCCTACGAACTAATTTACACTAAGAATTACATCTAAATTCAAATATTATATCAGTTAGCTGTTTGCCCGAACCCTTCTGAGGTATACTACATTGACAAATGATTAAATTACTACTACAAGAAATTTCCTCATTTATCACAGTAATTTAAAGTAATTCGTATATTCTTATTCGTTATACAGATAAAAAATTCCAGAGATTAACTGAACTTTCGAGGGAGTTTAATCACTTGTGTACGGGGTCCTCTATGTGCTAAATAATATCGCCTGGGGTTATCCAAATGAAATGTTAAAAGTGGCGTCCCCTTAATGAAGGGATTAGTGGAGACAGTTTACTAATACGCAGTTTATTACTTAGGCCACTTTCAAAGCTTACACACTATTTGTCAATGTTTACGACTTAAGGATTTGATCTCGTACTGATTTCAATCTTGTAGGCCTATTACAAACAAATAATGTGCTGTACCCCACTTTCTAGTGGGAATGTGTGGATAGAATATCTTTACAGATATTTCAGAAGGGAAAAAATCTCAGAAACCACCATTTTCATCTACCAGGGTACATAGTAAATACAGACGTTTCCAAGCCTTGACCAAACCTCCGTATTCCGCTGGCGTGTGTAATGGGAGGTCTCCATACCCCTAACGTCCAAGTGAAGTGAACAGAAGAGACCCATCAATTCTCAAAGACCAGAGCGATGTATCTCTTATTTTTCAATTGTTGGGGAATAGTGAGAATACTAATAATAAACATTTAAAAAACCTTACTTTTTGACGCCACGTAATAAATTGTAACAAGAACAGCAACACTCTCCTTTCTTTAATAACTAACTCTGTGGTATGTCTTGTACAGTATCTTAATGGATTTGTGATATTGGTATTGTTAGGGTTTTATTTATTGTTCTAACGCTGTACGTCATTTCTATTTTGTGAATATTTGGCTGAATCCTGATAGGATATTATGAAGTCGACTGGAGTCACGCTTAGTTTTGTGAACCTGTCCAAAGATCGTTCATTATTTTGTCAATGGTTAACTCTTCCAGTTGTACCAATTTAAATAATAAATGTCCAATCACATCTTTGTTTAAAACAATATTTTCCTATGTACTATTATTGTTTTAATTCTTAAATCAAACTTTTCTGTGTGTGCCCGAGGCGTGTGTCGATACCTGTCCCAATAAATATGTGATTGTACATCTGGATTCTTGCCTCTATCTCCATTCACACTGTCTCGTTTCGTGTTCTTTTGTTTGGAAAACACTAACAAAATCTATAATCCAATGTGTCGGAGAAGGCTGACAGTGTTCCACGTAACTGCTAATTTAAACCCCCAGAATTAGAGCCTAAGTCATGGCACACGGCACATGGATACAGTAACACATTTTAGCACACACACACAATCGTGTCTGTATACGCGTATTGTGAGAGCGAGGCTTATTTTAGCACAATACCTGGAGTTAAGGAAGTGGAGGAGTTAGCGTTGGTCAACCTTAGACACCACCACTCATCAAGCGGTCGACATGTGTTGCCAGATAGCGTCACACACCAGCCGCCACATTCCTACCATTCTCACCTCACAATACCAACAAGAGCCCACCTAATTAGCTGCCAGTCATGCCTTCGGACATAGAAAAAACAATCCTGGACGGAAATATTCCACACCGCCCACCAATCTCGCTCAGGTTCCGCCAGGTAAAAATGTATAAAGTGAGCTAAAACTGGAGGGTGGACGACTCTGGGGTCGGGCTGACTATATAAGATGTCCTCTTACACACTCTCTTAGAAGGGAATTCAGTGGTGACGTCAGAGTTTACGTGCAGTGTGTTCACAAAGCAAGAGTAACAGGCATGTTCTCCCTCGCTGTCTCGACACTACCACTGAGCTGAACTGAGGGAAGTTTCATTTAAAGCTAGCAATTTCCGTGCATCGATGACAACTGCTTAATTGTTGGGTTTAAAGTGAAAAAAAAAGGTTGTCATAGACCCCCCAAATAAAAAATATGTACAAACGATATCTAACGGATACTGACAACCTGACATAAGAAAAAACAAAAATAAAGGAGAGGAAGTTTAATAAAATTAATAGCGGGCTCAATAATATATGCAATTTTGCTTGTTTCCACATTTAAAGTATAATTAAAGTTTACTTAATTACGTTATACTTCGTAATAAGTCACATGTATAAGATGAAGTGAAAGATGTTGGAACTTCAAGTGGGTGTCAAAGAATGAATGTACAGTAATGGTTATGTCTGCCGAATACCATTTATGTATGATACTCGACCCCCACTTATTGCTGATGTCATGAAGTGTTTGGCCAAGGAAGCTGTTGGCTTCTAAACTCACAGTATATATTCCTGGTCTTTTCATATTAACTGAGACACATCAATTGCGATAATTGCAGCTGCAACTATCACTCCATCTATTATTATATAAGAATACAAGTCTTTCCTTGCCATCATGCAGGGTAGCTGGGCAGGTGTTTATTTCTTCAATCTTGGCATGGGTTACTCCACCACCTTGGCAACATACTATACAAAAATTTTGGAGGTATTTGGGCTCTAGGCTCATTGAAACACCCAGGAACCAAAAAGGAACCATCTTCCGGTTTTAGTGCTTTATTCTTGTCACCCAACAAATTAGTCTCAGTTTTTGCCATACCTATAAACGAGCTGGAGGAGATGCTCAACAACTTAGCTCATGGATCTCTATCTTTAATAAGAAAAAAAAAAAGTAAATTAACATAGTAATTCAAAGTAAGAGTAATGTTAGATCATGCCTTTATGTGTAGCTAGAATTCTCATCTCTGAGGTTGTCCCATATATGCAACATATTTAGTCTCTTCTCGGATAACTTTTATGTTTCTATTATCTTCATTTTGATTCTTGGTAACCAGTTGTACTACGATTTTGTTTTATAGTTACGTCATTGTGGCTGAAACTACACCTGCCATAATGTCTCTTCTACAGCTAAATTAACTTTTTTGAAGTCAGATTTTTTAATTCTATCTCTTAATGTACTTAATCTATTCTCCAGATCCCTTCTAAATTAACTTGAATTCCCATCAAGATATTCTGTGACAGATGAACGTAAAGGCTCCTAAATCTTCATGAGTTTTATTCGTTCAAATGTGATATCCTGCTCTATACGTTTTCCTCGACTTATCTGTGATCGTTACCAATATTAAGCTGATTGAGAGCTCAGCTGTTACTGTACAATTAGCGTGTCAGCGCGCCATTCTACTGGTGTATGTTCAATTCCAGACCACCACCAGGAGTTTCCCATGACAGTCGTGGTCGGGAGGTGGGATGAAAAATCCCAACCTATGTGACTCTACTCCTGTGACGGGGAGGAGCTACATTTTCTGTTATTACCTCGCTCCCGAAGGAAACTGGAGTGACCCTGCTTGTGTGTCTGTCTGTATTTCTGTACCATCGACAATTATGTAATGGAGCATCAAATCTGACCAAACATCATGGATGAACTTTGTTGGGAATACAGTAAGCACTGATATTTTAGATTTTTATATTTCCCCCGAGAGGACTAGTTTGTTAGGCACCCCATTACATCCTGTGCAAGGTGAAGCACAGAAGCCCTTACAGCGCCCATCTGGGAAGCATGCGTTGTTCATGCTTGCCTTTATGACTCGTGCATTAAGGGCATAGAAGCCTGAAAGGTCATGGGCTTTGTCAGCAAGTTATGTGTTTATGACAAAGCGTTGCAGGTCCCTAATAATGTCAAGTGCCAGGCCATAGGCATTGACAATATTGAGGGGCATACCTTTTAGTGTGATTGTGATAGCCTGTACGTTGGTAGTGTCGGCTTCAAGGGGGACGTTGAGAGGTTGGTAGGGGACATCCTTCTTGGCGTAGATACCTAGTCCACTAGCATGTACGCATGGTGGTCAATTGATGTGGAGAACTGGAGTGGATGGGCCTCAGGTGCCGGCATGCTGGTGGGGGACGGGGAGCCGGGGTGGTGTCCTCGGGTCCATGAACAGGCAGCTTGCGGTGGGTGGACGGGGGCAGCAGGGCACACCGGGGCAGGCTCGGTAGGTGCCACGTCAGCAGTGATGCCTGGCAGCGGTGGAGTAGGCCGTGAGCAAGAGAGGTACACAGGGTGGCTACCAGCTTGTGTCAAACCAGAAGAGGGGGGTGACTGGGTAGCAGCTGAAGGCAGGGGTAGTCTGTGTAGTTTGGAGATGGTGGTACAGAGTGTATCAAAGAGTCTTTCAATACGGTTGGTAAATTCGTGTAAGAGGGATATGATCTGTGTCGTGTCACAGGAGGGGTTTGGGGGGGGCACCGGTGAGCGCAAGGCCTGACAGCGTCAGAATAGAGACGGGGAGGAGGCCCAGTAGTAGTTGAGTTAGGAGACGGCCGGGACTGCTTTGTTGCAGCGAGGTGAGGTCAGGCAGGGGCAGGTATTGTCGATGAAGGGGACGCAGAGGGATGCGGCCCGGTAAGCTAGGGGGAGGGTGAGGCAGCCTTCGGGGAGGCTTTTCTCCTGGGACAGGTGGACGTTTGGGGCATTGCATTGATAAAATTTTGGGAGATCAAGGTCAAAGGTCAAGGTCATTGTTATCACCGCCCTCGTATGCCGTGACCTCTGACTCCCATGTGGCCGTGCGACCTGTGACCTCGCCAGATGTTGTTATGACCACAGATAAGAGCTTGGGACACCTCTGTCACACAATATCGTCCAACCTCACCAGAGTGTACAGACACTAGCTATAACCAGGAGTTACTTGGAGTGATACTAGGAGTTAAGTGGAGCTATAAGCCTGCACAAGTGAGTGAAAGAACACAGTGATTGTTTGTATTATGGTGAAATGTTGTGAACTACATACGGCAATTTGGATAATAACCATACAGAATAGTGTATTTACTAACTGACGTATAATGTATACACATACTGGAATGTAATCAGTAGTTAACGAGTGTCTCACTTTTACAGGTTTTGACCATATCAATCAATAAACGTTGAGTGAGCCCACGTTGTGGGTTTCTCTCACCCTTAAGACGTCTTCTAACTGTCGAACCAGTCGGCAGTTAAAGTCATGGTCATATAAATTTGAGATATATAATTTTTCACAACAAATTTGGAAAGAAACACCGAAGAAGAATAGGAATTGTTGCATTAATTCCTCGACGAAAACATTCATAAACTTTTTTCTGTATGAAGTCACGTTTCTCCAGACAATGATAACAAAGATGGCGATTTTTCGACGAAAATAACATGGATGTCATAAATCATGTTTACAGGTATCAGCTATGGGGCTATTAATTAACTTAGCTTAACTAGTTAACTTTTAAAATAACAGTTTAACTTAACTTTATCGAAATTGTGCCAAATTAATTGATTAACTTCGATTATTTATAAATTAACACCTTAGAAAAAAATAGCAAATAATATATAACACACCAGCCCTTGCGCCCAGTGAGTATCCAAACTGTTTGACTTTCCTGTACAGTACATGAAATGTTCGTAGCCAGACTGTACAGTAGGGAGTGACAGTTTGGCAAAAGTTTTCAAAATCTAATTGCTTGGGTTGGATTATTTGTCTATCGGCCACACTAATTCCGAATATGTTTGAGTTTTTTACATCATTGCATTAGAAGGTTTGTGGATACGTTTGGGTTTGGCATGAAAAACGCGAAAAAACTGTAAATAATAAAGGGACTGGCAATGTGGCACAACCTGTTAAAATCAAGTTATTGAATTGGATTATTCGACTACTGTGTACACTGGTTCATAATATGCTATTGTTTTACAACTCAATGCGCTACAAATTATGCCGATATTTTTGCTGCAAGTCACCACATACGTATATTTCGAAAACCAGGGCCCAATATTACCAACGGCGTGGATAGATTCCGTGGAATGAATTCAGGACATTCCCGCTCATGGAACATTACCAAACTCCGTATATGTGCCAATGGCAGGCCAATGGCAATATTTACAGAGTTTGTTGAGGCTCCCTGGACGGGAATGCCCTGAATTTATTCCACGGAATCTATTCACGCCGTTGGTAATATTCGTCCCAGGACTGATCAACGAATTCAGCCCAAGTAGCTTGACTTGGACAGTTAAGGACAAAATCTCAGTCCGTACTTTTGAATAAAATATTGTTCAATAGGTGGTGATATTGAAGTGCTGAAAGTTGTTTTTTCTGTGTTGTTTTGCAGTTAGTTCAAAGGGCCGCCACCAAGATGGGTCGTCCTAAGATTAGCAACACTCAGCTGCGCCAGGGTAACGATAAGGTGTTCGGGGTTCGGATGCCTCTGCCATCTAACAAGTTGCCTCTGAACAAGGAAGTTGGAAGTGCCCTGGCTTATGAAGCAGAAAACGAGAGGTTAAGGAGAAGAACAAATGCTTTTGATTATATGGATGCCACCAACAAGGTGACTGAGAAGGTACTGGATGTGTATAGGAAGGCCACTGTCCCCACTATCTCTGAAATCAGGGTGAAAATGAGAGTCCACGACCTGTGGAGGATGCGGAGGGAGACGATGATGATGAAGGGAAATGGACAGAAACAGAAAAGGAAGAAAACGAAGAACGGGAAGCTGAAGATGAGGTTCGAGGATATAGCTGAGAAGTTGTTTGATGTGGCAGACGACAGCAAAGTGCACGAACGAGAGAAAAGCTTCCTGGCAGCCCAGAGGAAACCGGGAAGGGAGGGCTCCATTGATGGCGTTGACAAAATTGTGACTGCCAAGCTGAAAGAAGAGAGGGAGAAGGAAGCGAAGAGGGCAAAGAAAAGGGCTGAGGAAGAGAGGAAAACTGAGAAGATGAGGTCAAAGAGTAAGGAGGAGATGGAGAGGATGTCGTGTAAAGTGTCGGCAGTGGATGACAGTGCTCAGGAAGAAGATAGTGATTATAAGGATGTCAATGACAATGAGTTCATGGCTATGGTCGACAGGAGAGCAAGATCAGAGAAAAGGAAAAGGGAGAAAGAAGCCGAGGACAGGATCGGAGAAACTGCTGACAGGTTCAAGGTATCCAATGATGCAGTGGCTCACATCGCAAACACCATCAGAGCTGCAGACAACATCATAACTGAAGGGGACAAGTCTAAAGTGACTAACTGGAAGAAAGTGGAGAGAGTCAGGAAGAGGTCACGAGAACAGAAAAAAGAAAAGTTCAGGGGATTCAAGGTCAGAGGTCTCATGGTAGATGAGAGGATCAATGAGAACAAGATAGTGACTGGTGTAGGTGAGAAGAACCACAAGAGATTCGCCATGGAAAAGAGGGAAGACTGTGCAGTGATCGGCTTCCCTGGTGAGGAGTTCCTTGGTCACCTGGTCCCGGTGGGGAGAAAGGGGGTAGACCTGGCCACCAGCCTGCTGGCCTTCCTGGAGGAGCGCGGTATTGACACCACCGACCTCCTGGTTGTCCTTAGCGACGGTTGCAACAAACTGAGTGGCTATAATCACGGTTTCATCGCCGAGTTTGAAAGGCTGTTGGGACGGCCTCTCCTCCACATCCACTGCCTGATCCACAGTCTGGAGAAGCTCTTCGGCCATCTATTCAACCATTACGCTGGCCCAACCACTGGTCCCGCCTCCTGGAGTGGTGAGGAGGCTCGGAAGCTGACCGGCAACGTGTGGGACCTTCCGGTGGTTGAATTCGAGGCCGTCACCAACACCTACCTCAGGTCTCTCCTGGATGCCATCCCCTCCGTCGTCTGGGAGGAGTTCAGCTGGGACACCCGGTATCTGTTGGAGATGGCCAAGACGGTGGAGTCCGGCCACATTGAGGAGAGATGGGCCAGGGCACGGGCCGGAGCCATGGCCAACGCCAAATGGCAAAACACGGAGAGCAGGGAGCTGAGGGCCTACATGAGCACCACCTCCCCCAGCGAGTCACAGAGACGGATGACCTCCTTCATCATCCTTATCTACGTGCCCTCCTTCCTGGAGATCAGGCAGAGGAATCTGCTACTGGAGGGCCCACGCCACCTCCTCGCCATCATCAACCGGGTGAGGACGTACTGCACCCTGGAGGAAGTGGAGCTGCTTACTCCATACCTCCAGTTCAACGGCTACTTCGGCCAGCACGAGGTGGTGCTGGTCTCACTGCTGGCCTCCATGGACAAGAGTGAGAGGGAGTTGGCCCTAAACATCATCAAGCAGCTGAGGAAGAAGGAAAAAAGGCACAAGAGAAAGACAGTGAGGAAAGTGAGGAACCCTCAACTGAATCTGGCAGCCACCAAGCTGTCAGAGTTGGTTGATCTGCAGAAGGCCAGCTCCTCCCTCCCATCCTGTTCCATTACAGTGACCAGGAACTGGAGCAATTTCTGGAGGAACCGTACAGTGAGCCAGGTCTGCCCTGCACCACCACCGCAGTGGAAAGAGGAGTGAAGCTCACCACGGAGGCGGCAGACGTGGCCAGCTCTGCCTGGCAGCAGGACCAGGTCACCTGGAACAAGCTGGAGGCCAGGAAGAGAAACAAGCGGAGGGCTAAGAAAGAGGACTACCAGTGCTAGACTGTGGGGACACTGGGACTGAGGGGACACTGTGGGGACAGCCAATGTTAGTGTGCCAACTGTGCTAGTGTGCTGCTGATAAATTGAAGCATACATGCCAATAATAAAGAATGTCTACCATTATTCTTGTTTTTTTTTATGTCGAACCCAAAAGTATCCACAAACCTTCTAATGCACTGATGTTAAAGATTCAAACATATTCGGAACCAGCGTGGCCGATAGACAAATATTCCAACCCAAGCCACTTGATTTTGAAAACTTTTGCCAAACTGTCACTCCCTACTGGAGAGGGTGAGGCCGCTCTGCCTGCTGCCTCTCAGTTACTCAGTTGTCGTTGCAGTGTCCATGTGATAAACACGCTCAAAGGGCGAGGTGTATATTATAATACTTTTTGCAAGTTGAAAAGGCTTGAATGTTGGAACATGAGACGAACATTTTCGTATACACATTATGGTAATGACCATAATGAGGTTATCAGGGTGTTGGTGAAAAAAAGATACAATTGTTATGAATGGTGTTGTGGTAATTTGGTAATCCATAATTTGAGTATCTGAATTGAACTTGGCAGTTAGCAATTATTTGAGTGGTAAAAGGGTGTACTTTGTGACCTAACTACTTATTACGGTGCCTGATACCGTTGTTGAGTAAAAAATAAATAAAAAGTCATGTAGGGACTGGGGGAAACGACGCGGCAGACGAAGCAGCCAAGGCAGCCACACGTTCTAGAAGCGTACACATTCAAGTTCCAGCAAGCGTGCAACATATCAAGAATCACCGCAGAAAGACTACCAAGATCCACATTCAAAAGAGATTCCTTCACACATTCAACGCTGGTTCCCAATCAGCCAAATGGTACCTGGCGGCTACAAAAGGGGAACCACCTTTCGCGGACAAGAAAACACCAAGACAAACCCAAGTTAGCCTTCATCGACTACGACTAGGGTACAAGTGCACTTGGCAGATGATCGGAAATGACGTCGGGGAATGCACCTACTGTCAGGAGCCAGCGGCCAACCCACTGGAACACTATCTCCTCGACTGCGAAGTCGCACAAGGTCTCCGAAACAAAATTCGAAACTTCCAAGAACAAACAACGCCAGCGGCCACTCTAACCCGAAAGGCCCAAGCAAACCACATTCACCACCTTCTACGGGTCATCACACGATACCTACCACCCAGATAGCTCAGGAAGTAACCTCCCCTCAGCAAGTGCAGACCCCGGTTCGGGGGGCGCTCCACCCCGAAACTGACCACGTCCAAGTGTGGGGGTTGGTGGTAAGCGTTCACTGACCGAGGGTCCGCTCACACTTGCAACCTGCAGTGTCCTTTCATATCTGCAGGTAGGACAACCTCCAATCCCAAATCCGGTCTGGCTGCTCCAAGAGCTCCAGCCGGAACCACCAAACGGGCCGCCTACAGGCAAAGGCCCGTGTCGGACTACGGTCCGACAATCTCAACAACAACAACAAGCCGTGAAGGCGTAGCTATAGCTGTTAAAAGAAACTTAAAATACAAACTAATCGGTGACTTCCAGGATGAATTTCTAGCAATAAAAATAAGTACAACTCAAGGAGACGTAATTATTGTTACTACTTATCTGCCACCGAGACGACCCTACTTACCTATAGAAGACCTATTAAAATTGGCTAACAACAGTCACCCGATGTACATCTTAGGAGACTTTAACGCCAGACACAGGATTTTGACAATACAAATAATAACGCCGTGGGAAACGCCCTTAATCAATTAATAAATCTAGGGAAAATCAATCATCTAGGTCTTAACTTTTCAACATGGAGAAATCACAATACACAATCGACACCAGACAAAATTTTTTTACCAACAACAAAGCCTTTTTCAATTACCATATAAAACAAGGACCTCTCACAGGCAGTGACCATCTGCCAATTATACTAACACTGTCAACAAGCCCCATACAGATGCCAATAAAAAAGAGACTGAAAATGAGTAAAACAGACTGGGACAGCTTCAAAGACGACTTAGGTAATCACCATTCGATTAACCTACAAGGGAAAACAACAGAAGACATAGACTCAGAAATGGACAGACTGCACTCAGCAATAAAAACATCTATAACCAAACACACTCCTACTTCACACGTCAGAACATTACCCAACAACGGACTAACAGAAGAAGTTAAATTAATCCAAACCATTACAATGAAATAAACAGGTATATGGAGAGACACGGCAGTAACAGATGGCTATATACGACTCAGACAGCACTACAGATAAAATTAAGAGACGCATGTAAGGAAGCAAACAACAAAAAATGGAATGATATTATAATGGCGGCCGACAAGACTAAAGACAAAAACATTTTGGACTTCCATAAACAAGATGATGGGGCACAACAAGCAAAAAACACCATAATGTAAAGACCACAATGGAACAAAACTGTACGAGGAAAATGAACAAGAGTCAGCATTAAAAAGAGAATGGGTAAAAAAGTTTTTAAAATATCAGATGAGAAAAATGAAGATTTTGATAGTGAACACGAAGAAAGGATAGAAGAAGAATGGGAAGACACATACATAGAATCACCCCAAAGCAATATATAGACTATAACTTACTACCTAATAATCAAATAATAACCATGGGAGAAATGATGCACTGTCTGAGGAAGTTTAAGGAAAAGGCCCCCGGTCTCACAGGTATTACAGGAACTATGATCATAAACCTGAAAACATCTTAAAAACATTATTGAACATCTATAACGCATGCTTAATAACCGGTTACTTTCCAGACAAACTAAAATATGCTAAAGTGATATTTATTCCCAAGGACGGTAAGGACAATAAGGAAATACTAAACTACAGGCCAATATCTTTATTAGAAATTACTGGGAAACTACTGGAAAATTTTTTAAATTCAAGACTTATAACCTTTTTAACACAACAAGGGAAAACTAACAATAAACAACATGGATTTATGCCCAATAGAAATACCCTAACTGCAATAGCCACAATAAAGGAAATAATGGCAATAGAAAAGAGCAAGAGGAACCAGATTAATGTAAGGGAAGTTTATTTATTTAAGGGACGTTTCTAAGGCTTTTGATAAAGTTTTGCATTTAGGCTTAAAATATAAAATATTAAAATTGGGACTTAACGAACATTTGCTAAGAATATTGTGTAACTATTTAGATGATAGGAGAGCACAAATTCAAATTGCATACCTTATGGGAACTATGTTTAATCTCGAGAGTGGAGTACCTCAAGGAAGAGGCCTTTCTCCAACACTATATACCATATATACCTCGGACACACCTCAACCAACCCCCTTTAGCGAATATGTAATGTTTGCTGATGATATCACTCAAATAGTATCATACCCAGGAAAATCAACCCAATTTATGGCACGCTACACGGCAACAGCGATAAAAAACATAAATGACTGAGAACAAATGGAAAATCAGGACAAATAAAAAAAAATCAAGATAGTACCAACAGCCAAGATCAAAACAAGTCCATTAATAGTCGACCAGGAACTATACCCATACGACACTGAAGGCAGGATGCTTGGACTAAAACTAACAAAAAGAGGATATATAACATACTTAAAAGATAAAGAACGACAGGCAAGAATAAGATTATCAAAAATAAAACGCTTTAAGAACATTAGCATTAATAACAAAAGAAAGATTTATATAGCCCTTGTCAAATCAATTATGGACTACCCACCCATCCCATTGAACACCCTTAGTAAAACGAGCATTAAAAGGTTACAAACAGTACAAAATATAGCCCTCAGATTTATATACAACATAAGATATACAGACCGCATCAATAATTATACTGGTCACCATAAAAAAAAATTCTCATGGTTCTGGATCAAAACAGTCTGATTCTAGTGTAATTGTATGTGCTGAACTCAATTATGACATTCGTATAGCTGTATCAGGCTCAGTTTTCCAGAACCAGCATATCTATATATTTAGTGTACCATGCTATTCATACAGTAATTTATATGCTCATTGGCTCCACTTATGCAATTATTTTTTCCTGATTTGTGCTTTTTTGTTTGTTTCAGTTTGCTGATTCATGATATTGCATATCTACACCTGCATGATTTGTAATTACTCTGAAATTAACAAAACATGGAACGTCGCAAGTGTGTGAACGGTGCTGACAGTTTTTGCTACATATGTGGTGCCTTCACTCCTGGTAGCCTCAAGAAACCAATCACAAAAGCTGTTCGACTGAACTACAAAAGTTACTTCAAATGTCATTTGGGTGACCAAGGCAAGAAATGGGCACCTCATGTAGCCTGTAAGTCTTGTGTTAACCACCTGAGCGAGTGGATGTGTGGTAAACGAAGTTCAGGAATGCCGTTTGCTGTACCAATGATATGGCGTGAACCTAAAGACCACAGTAGTGACTGCTACTTCTGTCTCACAAATATTAAGGGAATAAAAATCAAGACACGAGGCAAGGTACAGTACCCCAATATTGCTTCTGCAATCCGACCAGTACCGCACAGTGCTGAACTTCCAGTCCCAAATCCACCGACTGAACAAGAATTGAGTGATTCCGATTCTACCTCTACCTCAATGGAAAACGACTACCAGGATGACTCTGAAAATACCAGGCCTAAACTATTTACTCAAGAAGCGCTTCATGATCTCATCAGGGACCTAAACTTGTCAAAAGAAAAGGCTGAAGTTTTGGGATCCAGACTAAAGCAGCGTAACCTGCTAGAAGATGGAGTGCATATCACTACAGCGCGTTACCGACATAGACAGCTGTCTGCATTTTTCAAGATGGCAAACAACCTTTGTTATTGCGAGGATGCAGTATCTCTCATGCAACAACTCTGCAAGTCTGAAACATACAAGACAGAGGATTGGAGGCTGTTTATAGACTCAGGAAAAGACTCTCTGAAAGCTGTTCTTTTACACAATGGCAATCGGCTTCCATCTGTCCCAATAGCACACGCAACAAAAATGACTGAGAGCTATGAAACAATGAAAATTCTGTTGGCCGCTATAGAGTATGAGAAACACCAGTGGAAGATATGTGGCGATCTCAAAGTCATCAGTTTACTACTGGGCCTTCAGAGTGGCTACACAAAGCACATGTGCTTTTTGTGCTTGTGGAACAGCAGAGCTGATGCAGAGCACTATGTGAGAAAGGATTGGCCGACAAGACCAAGAGATGCGCCTGGAAGGTTTAACTGTGCTCACAATCCGCTTGTAGATCCAGAAAAGATATTTTTGCCTCCACTGCATCTAAAGCTCGGTTTGGCTAAAAATTTCATCAAAGCTATGGATCAATTCGGTGCTGGGACTCTATACTTATCTCAGAAACTAGGTGGTGTGGTTTCCGAAGCCAAGTTGAAAGCAGGTGTCTTGAATGGACCACAAATTCGTATACTAGTTAATGATAGCGAATTCACCCAAACATTGAACCCACTGGAGAAAAAAGCATGGGAATCATTTGTCAATGTGTCAAAGAATTTTCTTGGAAACTATCGTGCTGACAACTACAAAGAAATCGTAACAACCATGCTTCAGAATTATCATGCATTGGGAGCAAGGATGTCCTTGAAATTGCATTTTTTCCACTCTCATATTGAATTTTTCCAAGGTAACCTTGGAGACGTTAGTGATGAACACGGCGAAAGATTTCATCAAGATATCGCCATAATGGAGAGCAGATATCAGGGACAATTCAGTCCTAACATGATGGGCGACTATTGCTGGACACTGCAACGAGAAGAGATCAAGCTGTACAAGAGAAAGAGTAAAGTTCAGAAGCACTTTTAGAACTTCATATTTTGTCATTATAAAGGATTTGAACTTATGTATTTTGGTACAATTTTTTATGAGCTTATCTATGATAGGTTTAAAATTGTATCTTGCATGACGCGATAATGTTACTATATTTACTATTTTTTTTATTCTTTAAGAAAGTAGGTCTGATGGTAGAATGAAACATCCAATTAATATTCATTAATATGAAATTAGTCATGAAAGCACAGTCACATGAGATAATCTCATCTTTTGCACGACACGTGATGGAATATTAAATATTTGTACCTATTGATTTTTTTATAAAACCTGGTCTGATAGAACAAAACAAATATCAGATTCGAATTCAGCAATATGAAATTAGTTGTGTGAGCATTATCTCATATGTGAACCATTTTGGCTGTTGACCAGTGAATGAACAGCTACACAAGAAAGCAAACCTCCTAGCAATCAATGTAGAAATACACAACAAAGCCGCAAATATTTGGAACAAAGTGACTGAACTCAACACGGAAACTTACCAAAACTGGATAATAATATAGATAATGAAGAATTCCAAGAACACAGTTGGTTTAAATCAGCCAGGAAGAAAGTAATTGAACCATCTCCTGCCCCAATATACACATAAAACATTAATAGAGAGAACAAAAGATGAGAGTGACCTACCAGCTCCACTAAGAACCTGGCAGGCCTCTCCATACAGTGTACCTTTAGAGTAACACAACTAACAGATGACTAACACCTTAGAAAAAAAATGACTACCCTCCCAGCCACACAAGGACCTGGGAGGGCTCACTAACTCTTTAGCAGTAAAAAAAATGTGACTACCCTCCCAGCCACACAAGGACCTGGGAGGGCTCACTAACTCCTTCGCAGTAAAAAAATGTGACTACCCTCCCAGCTACACAATGACCTGGGAGGGCTCACTAACTCCATCACAGTAAAAAAAAATGTGACTACCCTCCCAGCCACACAAGGACCTGGGAGGGCTCACTAACTCCATCGCAGTAAAAAAAATGTGACTACCCTCCCAGCCACACAAGGACCTGGGAGGGCTCACTAACTCCTTCGCAGTAAAAAAATGTGACTACCCTCCCAGCTACACAAGGACCTGGGAGGGCTCACTAACTCCATCACAGTAAAAAAAAATGTGACTACCCTCCCAGCCACACAAGGACCTGGGAGGGCTCACTAACTCCTTCGCAGTAAAAAAATGTGACTACCCTCCCAGCCACACAAGGACCTGGGAGGACTCACTAACTCTATCGCAGTAAAAAAAGTATAATAAGCAGCATTATATAAATAAACCAATATTACTACAAAGGTCTGACGACCCAAGGGAACAAAACAAAGATAAAACACCAAAAAGAAAGATGAAGCGATCTGGTTGAGCCCAGATTCTTTCTACTCCTACTGTATTTCAGTTTCACAACTTTTTCTTCAACCCCTAATAATCTTCTTTCACTTCATAACTCATGACTCCAAAGCCAAAGTGAAGGCGAGGCTGTGGAGCCTTGTTTCTACTGTTCCTACTGTTGAAGACCGGACCACAAATCGACCTCTCTGACTACCACTGGACGTCCCAGGAATCCAGTTTGGGGAGACGCCCTTTGTGGGCCTCCACCTTTGGGAAACGACCACGACCGTCACCGGACTACCTCACGAGTGTAAAGGCCTGGGACTTAGGGATAGAAATCCCTTGCCAACCTAATCAGGATCTTATAAAAGGAAAGTCAAGAACCATGGTCTTCTGAGGGATAGCAAACAACCGTTCGAGACGACATCTTTTTAGTATGAAAATAACACAAAATTCTGACACCACTCACACAAATATCAAATAACAATTACGGGAGTTAAACAATTATGAGAATCCAACAATTAAGGGAATCAAACAATTAAGGGAATCAAACAATTACAGGAGTCAAACAATTAAGGGAGTCAAACAATTAAGGGAGTCAAACAATTATGGGAGTCAAACAATTAAGAGAATCAAACAATGAACATATTTCCTACGGCGGCGGCCCTGTGGAGGGTTCTGGAAAGCAGTGATCCTCTCTCAGGGGGAAGGTCAAGTCAGCTTCCTCACTTGGCGCCGGCGGGCCATGTCTTGTTACACAGGAGAAACGCCAGGGCACGGACTGTGTGGAGGATGTGGCGATGACGTGGCAGCCGCGGTAGTAGCTGGGGTAGGTGTCCGGAGATTGACAGTCGATTTGTGAAGGTCTGGGGAAACAGCCCCCGAGTCCAGGACTTATTATGAGATCACAACCAGAATTTGAACGAACAGCGGCGTGCAAGTACAGCTGTGACTGACGGCTGGGTAGTGTCTGATCTGTGTCGAGGAGGCAAGGGACCTTCTCACCTCCGTCACCCCCCAAGTGAGCAATTAAAGCAAAATGAGCGGCGGGCAAAACCATCCTGCTCTGTCACATAGCCCTGACAACGAGCGTTCAGGGATTGTCGCCCATAGTTCTCCTCATGGCAGTGAGTGACCCACACTCCCAAGGAGGGCAGCTATTGATTGGCAGTACTGACGTGGTTTTAAATCTCTACTAAAATCCTTCCACCCTGGCCGAGGCACCTGCTTTATTTAAGTATTTTTGCGAGCTCTGTAGCAGCACACACCTCACAGCTGAGTGGGATTGTGTGTGTTCATTGGGGGTCGGGGACAAACAGGCCGATCCCATAGAGACGACTGTGATCGTGCAGTCACTCCACTGTGCGGGGGTTGTCTCTTGTAAAATCAAAGAAAGGCCTCCAATATCCTTCTACATGCACAATGACAGTAAACATAAGAATAAAAGTAAAAGATAAGAACAAACCTATTGATAAATCTGGACTATTTACCCTAGCATATGTTGAACTAGGTGTGCCCTTCAATAGGGTATTCAACCTGAACGAAGGGTTCAAAGTCATTTGCCGAAATGAAAATAATGCAGACAAACTACTAACCACTAATGCGAAACAAATCATTGCCAAAAATGGAATAATTGTGGTCATGCCTCCTGAACTAAGAGCCAGGAGATCTGTTTTCGTAAGGAAACTAGATTCTCAAGTAGGAGGGCAAACGGCAGACTCTCTGAAGGCAGACATTGAAAATAACAACGAGGGACTTAAAGTAGAAGAAATAATCAAGATAAAAGACTACACGCACGTAATTAAGATTTGTTTCGAAGAAACGGCTATGGCAGACAAGGTCCTCCAGTGCGGTTTTTAGCGTAAACATGTCGATATCCTCATCAAATAAAAAGGGAAATACACTGATTCTGGACATACTACATGCTATAAATAAGGAAGAGCATATACTAGAAGGGATCAGTTCCGAAAAGGAAAGAAATTTGCCCAATCGCAGGAGGAAGGACATGTTTACACGCAGCAACAACATTTCAATAAAGGCTGTACAAATCGCAAAAGGAACGGGACGTGTACCACACCCACCCAACCATGGCTATGTCCTGCCCCATCAAAAAGACCCTCATCAAATACAAGTACAAGAGCAGAAGACTAAATGAGAAAGGATGAGAGACTAAAGGACATATGTTGAAATAGCAAAGAGGGCCGTGAAAGAGGCAACAAAGCTAACCACTGACACCATAATCAAATTAAGTGACACTGATCATTACAGAATGTGAGCATGCTACATGCTCACTCATGTTGACTACAGCCCCAGGATCATATATGCCGACGAACCCAATAGGATGCTTGAAATAAACAACATGCCACACCAAGTGAACTTCCTCGAAAACCAAAACTCAGCAAACTTGTTACACGCCACCAGCACCCCCAGAACTTACAAAACACTTCAGACAACGATTAAACACGGCTCAAGGACTCCTACATCACCAACAGACCAGATAACATACGAAAAAGCGGAAGGACCCGGAGATTGACTGAGAGGGTAGATCCAAGACTGACACAAGGAACGGGAGCGAAAAAGGAAATCAGCGGTTAAGAACAATGAAATGAAATGGAAATCGACTTCCCAACAACAACAACTGTGTCTCTATGCTCTGGAGGAAGAAAGTATAGATATAGGGAATATGTTTATCAAAAACCACAGTAACAACACCACACAGAAACCAACTGGAAATTAATCAAGACTTAGCAACGGCTAACGAAATAGTATGGCAACATACAGACGAATGGTATGACAAAGAAACGGTATGGAACATGATTAAAAAGGCAAGATAAATTCGGCAAAAAAGATTTTATTGTAATCATGGCAGCTGAACTCGTATGAAATCATCGGGACTCAAACGAAAATGAGATCAATCAACTTCAACCCCTCCAAAAAATGAAATAATGGGCTACATCTAACTGGAAAACACTTAAAATCCTAAAGCAACACAAAGTCCAGGATTGCATACAAGCAAAAATATCGCTTTGTAAATATATACAATGAAAGCAATCCAGATATATTACTACTAAGTTCACACGGCGAATTTCGAGAACAACAAAAATTCCAAATATTTAATCTGGCCATACCCACCAATCGAACAAAGTGGAGAAAACAAAAGGGTGAAAAAAAAAAATATCAAACATATATTTTAATAGACAACCTAACAGCGAATTCTACACAGCACAGATGTCACAGGAGAAATAATAATCACAATAAATATACTCAATTTTCAAGAAGACCATCCTCCTTATAGAACACCTACTGAAAAACTAAATAAAATTATAATATACCAATGTACATCCTGGGAGATTTAACGGTAAGACACCGCAGTTTTAGCAACGGCAACAATAACCAGATAGGCTTAGTATTGGAACGTATAATAAAAACTGGCAGACTACTTTTACCGTGGCCTGCACTTCACCACCTGATGGGGACAAACGGCGTTTCAACACCACAAACCCACGCAACAACAAGGCATTCTTAACTACTACATAGAGCAAGGGCCCCATCACCCCAAACGACCACATTCCGATAATATTCACAATTTCCTGACTAGAGCCCAATTCAAACAAAAATACCACCAAGGCTCCAGATGAGCAAAACAGACTGATGAAATATATGATTTATTGGAAAACTACTCACAAATAAATTCAAAAGATGCAACACTAAGAAATTGATGAAGAGGTGACAAGCTACACAACACACAAACAAGCAATCAACCAGACAACCCCTAATAACGTCATAGTAGAGAACCCTCCTGAGTAACAAAACCAACGAATAAATTAAGAAAGAGACTAAGGAGTACAATTATAATAAAATTAGACATTTAGAGAAATAAACAGGGCCTACCTAGAGAATCCATTCGTAATATAAGAGAAAATACAAATGTTGCTTACAAGAAGAGTACAGGCAAATTAATAACGAAAATGGAACAATATAATAAAAAAACATAGACACCACAGTTGACCCAAAAAACGTCTATAAAACATCAACAAACTA
This sequence comes from Homarus americanus, assembly GCF_018991925.1. Classification (NCBI taxonomy): domain Eukaryota; kingdom Metazoa; phylum Arthropoda; class Malacostraca; order Decapoda; family Nephropidae; genus Homarus; species Homarus americanus. Next base: position 13,077,172 of record NW_024722227.1, read on the forward strand.
CTTTGGCACGAAAAAACAGAGACAATAACTATATTAAAGACCAAACGACAAAACCATAATTATAAAAAGAAGAGGCCTTCAGGAAGAGAATGGAAAGATCTTCAGAATATCAGAAGAAAATTAAAATTTTGACGAAGAAATACGAAGAGTTAATTAAAGATCGCTAAGAGAACAGCTAATAGACCGACTCTCTACCACACAGGAAACCCAGAAAGAATAAGACCCAATAAATTCATAAATCACGACGAACTACTACACTGCCTACGCAATTTAAAGGAAACTCTTGACTGAGCGGCAGCAATATGAAACATGTTATTAAACCTGCCCAGCAGACCAATGGAAGCCCCATAAATATTTACAACGCAACCTATCCGTTGGTTACTCTCCTGATACCCTTAAGCGGGCAAAATGATCTTTATTCCCAAAGAAGGCAAGGATCCAAAACATAATAAACTACAGACCCATATTCCATTGAAACAACTGGGAAACTCTTGAATGCATACTAAATAACAGACTTAGATAAGTTCCTGGTTAACCACAACAAACCCAACCCAAGACAACAATTACTTTAAAAGAGGTAGAGGAACCTGCAAACGGCAATAGTAATAATAACAGAAATCATAACCAAAGAAACAGCAAGGAAACCAAGCAAATGATAGTCTTAAGAGATGTAGCAAAGGCATTTGATAAAGGTGGCACAAATTTGAAGAATACAAATACTAAAACTAGACCTACCTGCAAAATAGAAAGAATCCTATGGATACCTTCAAATAGAAGACAGCACAGCCACAATTGGCAAACCATTTAGGTCCACCCTCGACCCAGAAAAACCGGAGTGCCCCAATGAGCAAGGGTCCTATCTCAACACTATTCTCTATATATACGAGCAACTTTACCTGGAACCAATGCAACATAGCGAACATTATTATCTTTTGCTGATGACATCACACAACTTCAAGTATCATATCCCGGAAAATCAGAAGAAATGATGGCACGCCATACGGCCTTAGCAATAAAAAAACATAAACGACTACGAAAAAAAATTTAAATACGGACAAACATCAGTCAAATTTAAAATCATACCAATTGCCAAGAAAAAAGGTCGAACCAGTAATAGTAGATGGAGAAATTTACCTGATACACCAACGAAGGCAGCATCCTGGGACTGAAAATCACAACAAATGGTTTCCAGAGTCACCTACGAAAAAGTCCACAACTACGAAGAAATTGGATTACATATATCTTCCCCAAACCTACTTGGGGGAGGATCTCTACACATCAAGCCCTGGATGGGAGGATTCTGACCTGACCAGGTTAGGTTAGGTTAGTTAGGTTAGGCACTATATTTTGCAATATCTAGTGTAATAATTTTTAAGAAAACTATACATAAATTCTTGCATTTAGTGTAAATACGAAAGTAATCTAACAATGTTATATTATTTAATCCTGGTGTTGTTTATTTATATTATATGTTGGGGGATCTTATACGGAGTTGACTGGGGGAGGAGGATCTCTATATGAGCGACTGGGGTGGATCTTCAGTTGATTACTTTGGGAAGATCTTCATATGATCCCGCAAACTCGCAAAAAATAGGAAGATTAAAAAACCTGAACAGCGCTAAACAAAAGAAAATTATACTACTTGCACTAATAAAATCAAAGAATAAAGGCCTCCTGTACCCAAATCCAACCCATTTATTGCAACGAGAATCAAGAAACTTCAAACGTACAAAAATAAAAGCCTAAGATTCATATATATAACATTGGTTTATGAAGAAAGAGTAACAAACGAAGAACTCCATAGAAGAGCCAACACCAACGCAGTAAACGTAGAGATATCTACATTCAAGCCAAAAGGAACAGGGAACATGTACGAGAGTTAGACTAGAACTTAGCTAACTTTGCCTGGGACAAACGAACCAGTCAGAAGAGCAAGAGAAGAACACGCTTGTCTAGATTACAGAATAAGAGTCAACAATCCATTACTAATACCAAAATACATCTAAAAATTATCAAATTCTATTACAAACAAAAATAACTGTGTAGCTAATAAATACTGTACTCTTGTCAAGCTTCAATCTTTCAATTAAACCAAAAAGATAAGACCACCTTCAGAACAAAAAGTAGCAGGTTGATCCTACACCTCTTCTTAGAAATTAAACTTCCTACTATAAAACAAAAGCTTCCAATTCTCTAAAACAGAAAAAATTTATTGTAAGCATAAGAGGACCAAAGGACACTATCCTTGGCCTCTAACTTTGCCCTTTCAGGTTCTTTTCCACCTATTAAAACAAAAGATACAAGTTGCCTGGCCAGCTCCACAAGAACTGACTAGACAGGGTCGTCACCCTTCCTTGGAGCAATGGCTACTGCAAAAAATCAACATATTTTTAACTAAAAATGAAAAAGGCTTCAGAGCGAGAACCAATCACGCAAGATGTAACTAAATATCATTATTATAACCTCAGCATATCTGGTTGGAGCCCGAGACTGTCAATCTCTTTACTTTCTTCCACTCTTCTCCTCTTTCCTTGATCGCAAAACCAATCCCTCCCCCAAATTGCCACCAAAGTACTTCCAATCCTAATCCCTGTCCTCCCAATCAGCATTGCAAGTACAGCCTCACTCACCACAGACGTCAAGTCAAGAAGGTCATTCCCACCAACGGATCTCAAACCAGAAGACCTCTCTTCAACTAGCTGCTCATCATACACAGCCCTAGCACTGCACTGTCTACTCAACGATCTCAAACCAACAAGACCTCCTCTTCAACTAGCTGCCTACACAACAGCTCCCTAGCACTGCACTGTATACTATATATATATATATATATATATATATATATATATATATATATATATATATATATATATATATATATATATATATATATTTATATATATATATATATATATATATATATATATATATATATATATATATATATATATATGCAAGTAAATCACTGTAGGTGCGCGTGATCGTATATGTTGATAATCTCAGGAAAAGAAGAAAACACTTCGTGTTTTCTTCTTTTATATATATATATATATATATATATATATATATATATATATATATATATATATATATATATATATATATATATATGAAGTAAATCACTGTGGGTGCAAGCGGTGATTCAGTATAGGGTAGAAGAGCGGATCTTCCTTCAGGGGTGAGTACCGGTGAAGATGTGAATTGCACGAAAGCGCTTGGGAACTACGTGTTTTCTTCTTTCCTTGTGGTTATCAGCATATATATATATATATATATATATATATATATATATATATATATATATATATATATATATATATATATATATATATATATATATATATATATATATATATATATATATATATATATATATATATATATATATATATATATATATATATATATATATATATATATATATATATATATATATATACAGAAAACGCCATTGTGAGTTTTCCTTCTTACCTCCATCATGAGTGCGAGATCTCCTACATGTACCTATGTATGTGAGCCATACAAAGAGAAACTAGACAAACACAAGATAAATTTGACAACCAGCCACATATACAATACAGTACGCTACAGGGTTTCCAGTTCCAGGGGCCAAGGGGCGGTTGGGGTTCGGTATGCCGTCTGTGAACGCCTCGGAGGCGTTGTTGGAACTTTTACTAAATCCATCTCGATTATTTTTGTTATAAAAATAAATATGATAAATTAATTCTTGCTTTCTACGAATTCAATGTAACAAATACAGTACGGTACTTGTTAACACCAAATTTTCCTATGAATAGATTATTAAAATATAGTTTTTACGGCTCGGTGTTGAAGTTACCTTTAATGATACTGAAATTACATTATGCTTTTCAGTATAAGTGATTTAATTGATCTCAAAGCCCCAACATCACACCATCTGGTCTTAGACCATGGGCCGAGGCCAGCTATCTTGCTTAGTTTTCGAGATCCGTATCCCCACCTGGGAACTACCTATAAATATGCTAGTTATGTTATATGAACATCCATAAACCCTAAATGACATGTTCCCAACTTTAAATCTTGAACGTTAGGTAGAAATTTGATAAATTCTAATTTACTGGTTGCTATAGAGATGTTTACCTTAGCAACAGAGTACAACATTGTTTAAGCCAAATCTAAAGGTAGCGACTAGCAATATTTGATGGAAATAGCCTTATTGCATACCTTAAAGGTCGTTCAAAGTCGTCCAAATAAACTATGATGGAAAAAAGGCCTAGAATGTTCTCGTTGCTAAGCGTAATATTCCCTAGCAACCATAATTTTTAGCCTTATATTACTTGATGTTCAGAGACATTAAAACCTTCAATAAATGCATGCAAAATAATACAAAGCAACAAGCGATATATATTTAATAACTTTTAATTGGACATCTTAAAATACATTTATATAAGTATTTTAATTCTAGATAATAGTTTTGCACATAGGCCAAAATGTAATAAAAAATATTGAAGAAATTCAATCATCAATATAAAAAATAATGGAAAATATTACACATAAAAAAATTCCTTTTGTTACTATTAATATTACTAATAATTGATAATGATTAGTATTAATTGTTATTAAAAATTATTAATAATTATAAGAAAGACGATTTATCATCTAATCAAGCCGTAATTACTACATAAAAGGGCGACTTTAAAGGAGCTGGTTATTGGTGGAAACAAACATTCAGTTTTTCAACACAAATAGCCAGCTCCTTTAATAATTTTACTTTACTTTTATCCTCTTCGCCACTGATCGGCTTGTTAGCCGCTTGGGCGATCGGTCACGTCTCTGATTACTTTTCCTTTTCATTTATCTTCTTCACCAAAAGATCAGCTCACTAGCCGCCCGGGCGATCGGTCACGTCTCCGTCTCGCACTGTTGGCAAATACTGGGCATGCACCGGCTCCTGAATGTACCTGAACCCGCTCCAGTGTTGGTCAAGTCTTGTCTTGAAAGAGCTCACACTCGGTGCCGTCACAACACTCTCTGGTAGATTGTTCCAAGAGTTTACAACCCTCACTCCGAAAAAGTTTGCCCTCACAGTTTTCTGGACTTGCGGCTTCTTCAATCTTGAGCTGTGACCCCTTGTGGGGTGCTACCTTGCCATCATTTATAAAATTTAAGAGACTAACACTGCTACCCATGTCTCTGTTATTAATATAATGTGCCCTTGAAAGAGGGATCAACTGTACAGAATTTAGTATGATTGATTTAGGATCTGAAAATAGCCTACCAGTGGTCAATATACTATATTTTTCAGATATTGAAGTTCATCATCTGAACCTTCCGAGTCTATATATTGTTCAGCAACTACTGTTTCTGGGGTAGTGGTCGAATTCTGACATTCTGAACATGAACACAAGTCGGTGCAAGGAAGCTTGTTATGGAGACATGTGCATCTTCCTTGTGCACATTTTGTTTTCTTCCATGAACAATGCACAAGTTCCATCACACTAAATGGTGCTGGGGGAAGAGTCATCCAATCGACTACCAATTTTTTTGTCTTCAATTTTCCAACCATTACTTTCAGGTGGTGGTATTTCAGGATTTTGAACTAGACATCGCTTATATATTGCTGCCTGATAATTGGCCCGCTGTATGTGCTTCAGAAGGGAATTCTTATAAGGGGGTAACCTACATTCTCCAAATCTGCCAGACTTAAACATTTTCACCCGTGATTCATTTACATCACAGCAATCCTTTTGTCCATATAGCTCGCATATATATGCCTCCAGCTCATCAGATAGAGTCTGAGAAACCTTGAATACATTTCCAAGTTGTGCTAATGCTGCACAGTGAGCAGGATTTGATATCATGATTTTGGCAGAGTTCTTTTTACATATTCCATGCAGTGCGCTAACAGTCACAACCGGTCATACAATGAGAGAAGGCTTCACACACTTCTCGACCAAAATGGCGAAATATTTGGCATAGAGCAATTGTGCGCATATTATCTCCTTTACCAGTATGGAAGTACAACTCCGCATCAATGTCCATACAGAATGCTACAGCGACCACAAGTACATCAGTATCTGGGCTGTTTATAACTATGTGTCCACTAGTATTGGCAGCATGAGCACTGTGTAAGAGCAGCCTGGTATCTGCTTCCTCTTGGGTTGTATGCAATGCTGGAATTGGTTTGACTTCAACAGCAGTCTTTATATCATTCACACGAATCAGATCACACTCATCCCCGTGACCAACAATGAGTGTGATGTCACCCAGGAAATTCTTCTCAGTCTTACACCAGTGGTCAAAGAGAAACTGCAACAGATGTTTTTTATTTTCTCCGGAGGAGAGAAATTTTGTCCATTGTTTGGGTGTCTTTTGGTCAGGTGAATATATCTTGGTGACTTGTGAATTACCAGGTCCTCTGCGATTTCTCTCTGCATCCTTGATACAGTTTTCCCTGTATCTACAGTATCTGGAACAAAATGTATCAACTTTGAGTTGCTGCTTTTGGCTTGCTTTAGGAGAACCTGAAGGACAAAATCAGCAAATTTTCCAAATGTAGCTTGAGGCTTCAATGATTGTACTAGAGCCATGGCATCCCATATCCAAGTCGAGCCAATTAGTATATCCACAGTTGCTGTTGGAGTGACTGCGTCTTCTAAAAAGTGCATCATGAGCTTTGTTTGTTTTCATCAGGGACCCATCTGGGTGAGCCAGTGGTGCAGGGAAAGGTTCCTAAGGTATGGACTAACATTTCTCCTATGTCTACTTTCCTCACAGTTCCAACCACAATGAGACGGGCAAACAAATTTCTATCTGCCATTAGGGCTATTTCGCTGCCCTTTACCTTTGAGACTGTACACTTTGCTGTGTCCTTAAATGTTTTGAGCTTTAGTTTCTTAATAGGGTCATGGAATGATACATCATGATTTTGCAGTCGGCTCTCACAGAATTGTTTTAGAGCTAGTTCTCCTTTCTCTTTAGCATCCCTAAGATCGGTAAGGACAGGAGCTGTTGCTGCTTGTCCAGATGTCAGGTGATACAGTTTGTCACTCTCAACTAGAGGATCAAAAGGGTTGACCATATTTTGAACAGTGTCAATAATCTTTCTAACATCCTTTTCATCACGTTGCTTTCTAGCACTCTCCAGTTCACTATACATGTTGGATGACATTTTACGCCCAGCCATTTCCTGACACTGTCTTGTGATGGCAGCTCTCATCCACCTGTGAACTGCAGCTTTATTAAGGGTAAACCCAGTGAGTCCTCCTTTTGTTTTTGAATCACGATTTGCAGTTTGTTCAATAACTTGGTCACAGGCAGTCTGTGCAAATCTGTGCATGGAGCTCGCCATGTTTATCAATATTGGTGAGAGACGACGATCATGATTGGCTGTACACCAGCCCTTATGAGACACGCTGTCTCATTGGTGGCCAGTGCTCTGCCGCGACGTCACTATGTACTGCTTTCTATCCACATTTTCTGAGAATTTTCAAACAAAATTATAAACTAACGTGCAACTTTTGATACTGGGAACATTCATATTCGTGATTAGCAACATCTAATTTACAAGAAAAAATTCATTTGAAGTAGTTCCTTGACGGGTACTACGGAATTGAATGATATCGAGCCTCGGCCCGTGGTCTATCTAAAATTGTATTGATTTGATAAATGGTTCTTCCAAAGTAATAGGGATAATAGACCTCATAATTCATGTTTCCATGCCGTGAAGAGTGGAAAATATTACATCATAATTAAATTTGTTCTCCTTTTCTCTTAACTTCATAAAACCCACAATTTTCATTTATATATTTATTTTTGTTCCTGCTGCTGCATGTAACCAAGATCAATATCCTTTGACCGCCTAAAGAAGTAACTTGGGTATGCATTATACAACCTCTGCTCTGAGGTTCACCAAACCATTGTTTTGGCCCGGAGCGAGACCTCTTCGTGGGAGTGAAGGTCCTGTTGATAATTTGGTGGTGCGTTTCTGGTGAGTGGCTGAAACATGTCATGTTGGATCGGTACACTGGGATTGAGATATCAATGATTTATTGCAGCATAACTCAGGAACTGACCGTAAAAAAAACAGGACAGTAGACAAAAGACAACAGGAAAACAGTGAGAATAAAAAAAAAAGTACGAGTCCACATAACCTGCATCTTCTGTAATAAGAGAAAGAGAGGAACAATTGAGGATTTCACCCCAACAAATACTGTACATCATCACCTTCCTTCCCGGTCGGAGAGATATCCGACAGGTGTCGTAAGGTATCGGTACCTTTCCTCATCGATACCTTGTGTCACAATGGACGAATATTTCCGATCACTATTTGTGATTCCTGCATTATGTTGGTAGACCTGCCTCTCTTGTATCTGCGAGGTTGCCAGTTATTATTTCTGGCATTTGTTGTAATTAAGCTGAATCACCATGCTCCATCTTTAGTAGAATAATATTATGATATTAATGTAGCGAAAATATATCAACGACAGTCTAATAATGGGGGTTTTCTGCTGGAAATCCATGACCAACACTAGTACCCAAGACTCATTGGAAAACATAGCTTGCACGGACAAACATGGAGAAATGTCACTTTCCGAATAACAGTATAGCTATAAATCAATGTTTGTTCGTTATATATATATATATATATATATATATATATATATATATATATATATATATATATATATATATATATATATATATATATATATATATATATATATATATATATATATATATATATATATATATATATATATATATATGTATATATGTAACGGGTAGGAATTACTGGACTTTAATTTCTCACTTGACTTGGGGTTTATTAAAGATTATTAGATGGTAATTGCAGTGGAAGCGCCCCTTTGAGAGAAATTCCGAACCAGCACATGAACACTTAAATTTACTAAATAAAATGACTTGTCCGTGACCCGTGGAAAGATAGCGTCTGTGACTGGGATGAATGAGACACACTGTTAAATTTACACTTATATTCCCTCCAACACTACAAACGCAATCAAATAATGGTACACCAATATGCGCACCTCTTAACCTGAACTTAAAATACTACTCTGGGGAATAAAAGTTATACATGATGTTGAAATTATTAGAACCTCAGGCAATGCCTCATTAGATGACAATAAGTTTAAAGTATTAAGAAATGTTGCTTGCACACATGAACCAGGCCTTAAGGGCTTTCAACAAAATATCAATCACTGAGAAAATGGTATTAAAAAAATAAGAAATTAATAACTCTACAGTGATTAGGCCTTAAGGGCACTCAACAAAATATCATTCAGCACTGAGAAAATGGTATAAAAAATAGAACTTATTTACTCCACCCTGAGTAGGCCTTCAGGGCACTCAGCAAAATTATGTTACCCCAACAGATACACACCTCCTAACCTAACTTAAACACTACTCTGGGGAACAAGGGTTACACCTGAGATGAAATTATAAGGAAATATTAAATGCACACTGAAGGTTCCAAGTGTTCCCTGAAGAAGGCAGTGATGGGTAGGGAAACACCGGGTAACACTGAAGTCCATTTATTAACGGATAGGAGAAATACAAGTGGTGACTAGCGTGTGCCATGCACGAGGCACGGAGTCAGACTGAGACTGCCTTGCCATATGGCAGTCTCGGGGCAATGTTGCCACATAACACGTGCAGTGTTGCCACGTGATTATATACATAGGTGCTACTCGGCACAGTAGCTTATATACAAGGTAGCCACTCGGCACAGTAGCTTAGATACATAACCTACATCTCCCTCCCCCCTCACGCTCATAGTCTTTGTCTTGAGCGGACTTCTTAGTCCTAAGTCGCTCCGAGCGTCGAGGTGCACTGTGGGACGGATCCTCATGAGGTGTAGGGGACTCGTCCTCGGTCAGGGGGCCAGCAGCAGGGGGTGGGACTGGCCGGAGGAAGCGGCGGTTCCTCCACCAGATGCGGCCGCTCGGCATCCTGACCTTGTAGTCCCACGACCGGCCGATGCCCATCACTATGCCCACCTTGTCCCAACGTGTCGTCCTCGGGTCCTGGACGCGGACAAGGGCACCAATCTCCAGCGGCTGAAGAGGGCGGGCACGGTCGTCATACCGAGCCTTGGCGTCCTGGGCACGTGTAGCGGCGCGGCGGTCGCAGCTCTCGGCTCTGGTCTGCCCCTCCTTCGCGAAGGCCTTGGCGTGTGCAGGAACGCAAGAGCGGAGAGGGTGACCATACAGGATCTGGGCAGGGGAGCGTCCTGTGTGGGTGGGAGTGGACGCGGGTTCTGGGCAGCTCTGTGTGGCAGCGCCAGGCGCGTCGCTCGTTGATTCACGCACCCTGCTGGCGGTGTACCAAGCAGCTGGGATCTGCTCGGGAAAGTCTCTGAGCACCACACCTAACTCCTTGCAGTGCTCCCACGACAACAAGGGTGTAACGAGAGTAGGCTGCACGTGGATCCATCCGTGACACGACCTGTCGCCGTAAGTGATCTCCGCTTGAAAGGAGTCCACAGCGTCCGGCATCTGGGAACCGTCCGCATTGTAGTACTGCAGCTGCGGCGGTGGTCCCAGGTCGCGTTTGGTGAGGCCCAGTTTCTGGAGGTGCTTCAGGCCTATCACCGTAGTATCAGCGCCGGTGTCCGGTATCACCTCGATGTGACCCGACACATCACCGTGTGTGACGGCGACGCGGATGGTAGGGGAAGGGGTAGCCTTGGGGCGTGTGGTCGATTCCACCCTCCTGATGTGACTCAGCTGCTGCTTGGGGCTGTGTGGGCCATCTGAAGGGGGCTGCGTGCGAACCACCCCGAGGGAAGTGCGCTGCTTTCCTCCTCGTCTCGGGCTTTTGGGCTTGGGTTGGCGGCAGCACTTGTCGTAGTGTCCATAGCGACCACAGGCCTGACACTTGCGGCCTCGTGCAGGGCACCTGTCTGTGTTAGACCAGTGGCCCTTACGGTCACATCCACGACACAGTGCGTCGGCGGCCGGGCATGTCTTGGGGCCATGCTGCTTTCCACAGCTGCCACAGGAAGCACTAGGCGGAGGAGTGGAAGAACGTGCGGCAGCCTTCACGTTGTTGGCCGCCTTCTTATCCTTCTTGTATTGTGAGATAGCTCTCACAGCAGGTGGGGCCCGTAAGGCAGAGGTGGCGGACTTGGTGGCCTCGTATGACCGACATTCAGTCACTACCACCTGGAGTGTGGAAGAAGCGTCCAGGAGAATGAGTCGCTGCACCAACTCTTCTTGCCTGACACCTGCCAAGATCCCGTGCTTGATCCAGGTTTCCTCACATTCCCGGCTGTGCGCCTTGCAGACGTCGATGTCCTCCGAAAAACTTTTCAAACGTACAAAAAAGTTGTCAAAGGATTCATTTTCCGCCTGCTTGCAGCTGGTGAAGGTGCGGCGATGCAAAGCCTCGTTATTCCGACCTTTATCATGCTCCTGTAAAAGGTCGAGCACATCCGTCACTGAAGACGTAGAATCGGGAGGCACTTGCAACGTGTGCTCCAAAACTCTCTGGGTCTCCAGCGACAAACACATCCGCAGTTGGATGAGCTGTTTGTTTGGAGGCACGCTGTCAAGGTCCACCATCGTGGAGTAATCTGTCCACTGCCGCCTCCACTCACGAAAAAGTTGAAACGTGACGTCTGGTGAGAGGGCGGGTGGGGGTTAAACAGATGCCTTGGGACGCTGGTGTGGTGGAGGAGGGAGGGTACTGGCGCCTTGGTGCGTGATACCTGCGAGTGAGGGAGGGTGGGTTAGCGCCAGGGTCGCCAATAGTGCATCAAAACACGCCTTTTCCTCCTCTCTTCGTATTTCCTCCCTCTGAAGTTTCATTTCTCTGCGTCTCTCGTCCCTGTCGTCCATCCACCTCAGAATTGTGGCAATGTCCGTCGCTGGAGGTGGAGGATGAGAGTCTCCGCCCGGTGGAGGGGATGGTGGTGGGGAGTCGTGTCTCCCATCTTGACGTTGTCCCTTCTTACCGCCCATCTTAGTATGATTGAACTGCGCTGTTTAGTATATAAAGTGGCGCCTCATCAGCTTGAACCACATATATATGACATAAACAGCGCAGAAATAATGCATAGAGTCCACTGTTCTGTCCGTGAGTGCGTGCGTGCGTGTGTGTGTGTGTGTTTCAGAGAGCAGAGCGTGGTGGTGGCTCACGGAGGCATGACCGTCAGTGTCTCCCCGGATGTCACGCGAGAAGGGTGTACGCCTGCGTGCTCCGTGGGCACCACAAAAAAGAGGCCAATGCTCAACTCTCAGCTCTAGACACACTAATACACTGACACTAACACTGCCACCGTCACTAGAACGCACTGTGACGGCACAACACTACACGTTGCGGCGAACACAACGCAACACAACACAACACACTATGAGTCGACGCCCACATCGCCGGCTAACTGTCCATTGTTCACACACTTGTAAGTCCACATATCCTACTCACTGCGCCATGAAGGTTCCAAGTGTTCCCTGAAGAAAGCAGTGATGGGTAGGGAAACACCGGGTAACACTGAAGTCCATTTATTAACGGATAGGAGAAATACAAGTGGTGACTAGCGTGTGCCATGCATGAGGCACGGAGCCAGACTGAGACTGCCTTGCCATATGGCAGCCTCGGGGCAATGTTGCCACATAACACGTGCAGTGTTGCCACGTGATTATATACATAGGTGCTACTCGGCACAGTAGCTTATATACAAGGTTGCTACTCGGCACAGTAGCTTAGATACATAACCTACACACACATCATACATTAGTAACTGAAAAAATAGTGTTAAGTACACACAAAAATATTATCACTATTATTAAGAAGTTACTGAGTCCACCAATACCAGTGAACCATGCTTCCTAACCTATCACATAGATTCCACCTGCACTCCGTAGTTTTTTTAAGGCACAACCAACAGGCACCCATAGTTTAAGGCCCAAACCAACCTTTCTCAACCTTGGAAATGTACCTCTAAGTTCCACTGGACTCTTGGTCCCAGTGTGTGACCCTGTATCACTCAGCTGGCTTCACTTTACCTCCAGTACATCCATGAAACGGAAGGGAGTGAGGCACTCAGACCTTGTACAGTTGAGAGAAGCTTTAGCTTCCCATTAGTAAAAGGTTTTCACTAAGCTGCTTGAAGATATGTGGTATTGTGAGCCGAGGTAGAGGAGAGTTGATGACCCCAAACGATCGTCACGTCGTTAGTTGGGCACCTAGACAGCTGGGTTCACTCCAACTCTCACCATAGTCAACAGGTGGCTCAAACCCAGGTCAGTGGATGGTCATACAGCTCGCTTCACCACTCGTGTCTCATACCGCCAGTGGACGTTATCATACCGTGTGGGGTCTACAGAACCCTGAAAAAACCGGGCTGTTAGCTATTGTCTCACATCACCGTTTGTTCCTACCGCCCTATCAAGCTTTGTCTGAAATTGAATAAAACTTACTTGTTAATACTGATGTTAAATAAACGAAGGAACCAGGTCACTCGATCCGTCTCTCCTGGGTACAGCACAGAGGTGGTCCTTGACCTCTCTCACCTCTCCCCAGCCACGCTTGCTCACTGGTTCACGCTTTCCAGGAGTGACTTATTTACCAGACGCTTAACAGCTTAATTAGGACGTACACAACATTTTCAGACTGGGAAACGATCTATAATTATTTTCAATTTAATAACTGATATTTAATTTCATGATTAGCGTCCCTACTAACTCGGTAAATTACATTTAATATCGTATAGGCCTAGTTCCACAACCTCTCGCTACGTGCGGGGAGCGAGGTCTTCCCTCAGACGACCTTGAACTCAGCATCGCCAATGGCGCGGCGTTTGAAATTACACTGAAATTTCTGAATATTACAATCGACCCCCCTAAAAAAAAGACAGCACTGTCCTCATGTGCTGAGAAAAACATGCATACGACCCCCCTAAAAAATTGTTCTAAGAAACTGCATCTCACCCCTTTAACGTGCTAAACGCAGCATTCCCGTCTTCTCTGCTCCCCTTCTCTGCCGCTAACATATGTTAGGTGTTCTGGGTAATAAGTTCTATATACAGGAGAGAACACAAACACCTGTATAGTTTTGTAGGTTCGGTTTACTGGATAAGAGTATGTACACAGAGGTGGATAGCACTGCTCCCTAGCTAAGGTCCTGGTCAACTACCATAGACGACGTATGGCAAGTGATACATTAGCAGCTTCCATACGTCGCCAGGCACATTAATTAAGCGTGTGTGGGATATAGTAATAACATTGCCCTGCATGCTAGCTAGGCTGAATAAATATAAATGGAGCACATACATAATATGCATACATAATACATAATCATACATAATATATACACCTCCCTCCCCTGTAAAACAAGCAAAAGTCTTGACGGATATACTCTTGGATCCGTTCCTGAGCGTCGAGGGACTTCATCACTGGGAAGGGTATGGGACTCAACACTGGTGGCAGGGCCAGCAGAAGGCATTGTTACGGGGCGGAGAAAACGGCGGTTCCTCCACCACACACGACCACTGGGTAACCGCACCTGGTAGTCCCGTGACCTGCCGAGACCCATGACTACGCCTACTTTGTCCCAACGTAGGGAGGTCGGGTCCTGAACACGGACTTGGGTGCCGACACTCAACCTGGGGAGAGAACAGGCGTGGTCGTTGTAGCGGGCGACGACGTCCTGAACACGTTCGGCGGCTCGGCGATCACAATCCTCTGTCTTGGCCTGCCACTCCTTGGAGAAGGATTGAGGGTGGGCAGGGACACAAGAACGAAGGGGGCGTCCATACAAAACCTGGGCAGGGGAGCGTCCGGTGTAGTTAGGTGTGTTGCGGAGTTCAAGAAGACCCCGGTCGAAGGCCTCGCAGTCAATATTCCCAAAAGGGGCCACCTTAAGGATGAGGTGCTTCAAAGATTTGACAGCAGCCCAAAGTTGCGGAGATAATGGATGACAATTTCTGAAGATTTTACTGTGCTACTGGAGATGTCGGGGTCGATGCCAGGCCGGAACACAGTCTGTCGTGCACGTCGTTTGGTGGCCTCAGCTCCACGGTGACTGTCGTGAAGGCGAGCCAAGGCGTGGGGACGTGATGCAGCAGGGACAACTACCGAAGGAGAGGTGTCACTGGCCAGAGGTAGGGGTAGGGCGGCAGCAGGGTAGTTGCTGCTCCCTTCGTGCACCCTGTTGGCGTGTCTTACCTCAAGAATAGGTTTGGGGAAGTCCTGGGAGATGATGGCCAACTCTTGACAATGTCTGTAGGACAGCAAGGGAGTCGGGACACCATTATGCACGTCAATCCAGGCCTGACACGACCTGTTGCCAAAGGTGACATGTGCATAGAGTGAACCCAGGGCTGGGGCCATCTGTGAACCATCTGCCGTGACGCAGAGGTCCTCGGGAGGCGGTCCTAGATCGCTTGGAGAGAGCCCCAAGCATCGCAAATGCTGGGGACCGATGACTGTAGCATCAGCGCCGGTGTCGGGCAACATCTGAAGACGGGATGACACACCGCCGTAGGTCACGATGACGCTGATGTACTGGGGGACTTTGGTCCTGGGATGCGAGGAGTACACCCTCCTAAAGTGGGTCGGGCTTTGTCCAGGGTCGTCGTGCCTCTGATTTGGCGACTGTGGGCGGCCCTCACTGGTAGAAGGGCGCCGAAGCTTCCGCCGACGCTGTCCCTTGGGTTCGTGGGTAGGGCAACACTTGTCATAGTGGCCCAGACGACCGCACACATTGCACTGTACGTACTTAGCTGGGCACCGCACTGTGAGCGACCAGTGGCCCTTACGGTCACAACTGTTGCAGGTAGACTGAGCAGCTGGACACACCTGTGTTCCGTGCTGCTTACCACAGTTGTTACAAAATGAACCGGGCGTGGACGTGGTGGGCGAAGGCGTAGGAGCAGACTTCTTGTCCTTCTTGTACCGGGAAACAGCGCGTACAGCTGTAGGGGGAGCTCGGATGGCAGAGGTGGCACACCTGGCAGCCTCATAGGAGCGACATATCGTCAACACATCCTGAAGAGAAGAGGAAGAGTCGAGGGAGGTGAGGCGTTGGACAAGTTCCTCGTCCTTAACACCCATCAAGATCACCTGCTTCAACTGGGTCTCCTCGCACTGCTGGTGGTGGCCTAAACATATATCTACCTCTTCCGAGGCTCTCTTAAGACGTACATAAAAGGCGTCAAAAGACTCACCCTCCATCTGTCTGCAGCTAAACAATTCCCTCCTGCGCAGAGCTTCATTCTGCTGTCCTTTGATGTGCCGTTGTAGAACGTCCAGTACCTCCTCTACGGACAGCGAAGAGGTTGGGGGTACCTGCAACGTATGTTCTAAGACACGCTGAACTTCCAAGGACAGGCACATACGCAGCTGGATGAGTTGTTTAGGCTGTGACAAACTCTGGAGATCCACCATTGTAGCATAATCAGCCCACCGCCGCCGCCATTCGCGAAAAGTCTGGAAATTTACATCAGGCTCCAAGATGGGCGGCGTTTGAGCTGCTGCTTTAGGTGGGGCTGGGGGGCGTGAAGGAAGCATGGATGAGGTATCTGAACCATTCAGTACCGAGGCAGTGTTAGAGCCAGGGGCTTGGTTAACAGTGAGGCGAGATATCAAGGCTTCGAACCGTGCACTGTCTTCCATTCTCCGTTGGTGGTCTCGTTCTGCCTCTGCTTGCCTTCTGTGCTCATCCGCCAAACGTCTGTGAGCTTCATCCCGCGTCTCTCATCTCTCATAAACTTCATTAAGGCAATTATCTCTGGAGATAACGCTGAATGTTGAGGTGAAGGGCTGCGCGATGTTGTGGGAGCTGGGCCGGCCTGGTCATCCATCTCTGGGGGACTATCATCCGCTTGACTCATCCAGGCGCTGGGTCCACGGCTACGTAAGGCATGAGACATAACTACTTCCTCTGTGTACTGTGTCTTAAATCAGTGTTGACCGGTCAGCCCGTCGTATCAACAAGATTTCAGACAAAAAATTTAATTAAATACACAGATAAGTAGGTTATATATATAAAATATATATAAGAAGCCGCGCGGTCAGCAAGTGTTAGTACATGTATGTGTGTGTGTCCCAGGCAGGCAGAGCGTCTCGCCCCAGCTGTGAGGGGGGGTGGAGGCGGCGCTGTGAGGGAGGGGGGTGGAGATAGGAGTAGCTCAGTCGCTCTCTGTAAACGGTCAGAGGAGGGTGCGCTGAGCTCTACACCCCACAAATGCCCAGAACATGCCGTATACCTTGGAAATCCGTTCGAACAAGGTCACACATGAATGGCACGAAACACACAATGCACTAAACACTTCACAGAAAATCACTGTCACTGACACTGCTCAAAGTTGCGAAATTCTTCGAGGGATGACGCGGGGTTGACCCAAGGCGGGGATCCATCAGCCGGCTTTCCACAAACTTGCACTAATCACTCGTAATAATCCAGTAAAACTACGCACTGCGCCATGTTAGGTGTTCTGGGTAATAAGTTCTATATACAGGAGAGAACACAAACACCTGTATAGTTTTGTAGGTTCGGTTTACTGGATAAGAGTATGTACACAGAGGTGGGTAGCACTGCTCCCTAGCTAAGGCTCCTGGTCAACTACCATAGACGACGTATGGCAAGTGATACATTAGCAGCTTCCATACGTCGCCAGGCACATTAATTAAGCGTGTGGGATATGGTAATAACATTGCCACGCTGCTAGGCTGAATAAATATAAATGGAGCACATACATAATATACATACATAATACATAATCCAGCATACATAATATACATACAACATATATATATATATGCAAGTAAAAACTCATGCACTGTTAAACAAATGTTAATCAAGAACTCCCCCAACAACACAATTGGTTGCATTTATAAAGTTCCTTGCAAGGAATGTAATATGTTTTACTTAGGCCAGACAGGTAAAGATCTTGCAACTAGAATTAAACAACACAAATACAGTGTTAGGACAGGCCAGGAATCCAATGCTCTGTTTGTTCATTTGAGGGATAACAAGCATTGCATTGACTGGGATAATGCCTCCTCAATATTACCATGTAAGTCAATTGACAGTAGGAACATCATAGAATCTAGTCTTATTAAACATACCGAAGCATTCAACATGAATTTGAGTAACGGCATGTACAAGCTGGACAATTTTGTAATTAAGAAGATTTGTGATCAGGTGAGAAGGCCGGGTCACTTGACCATCTGACCTGACCACCAACCGTTGTGTGCTATTTAAAGATTAGTAGGGTCATTACCGAATACCTGACCATTGTGGACCTGGTCTCACCCTCCTCTGTATATATACACCTTGATTTGTATTACTCTCTCTAGTCTGTACTCACCCCTGAAGATGTGAATTACACGAAAGCGCTTGGGAACTTCGTGTTTTCTTCTTTCCTTGTGGTTATCAGCATATACCTAGATCACGCGCACCTACAGTGATTTACTTGCATAAATGGATTCCACGCGCCACTTCTTCATCCTCTCTACAAGCTGTCCTGGACTGTCTCCTTTCGTTACTGAATACTCCTCTTCGATGATCAAGGCCCACAAATTGAAAATACGTTTGAAATTTCTCCAGACATGCCTCAGTGAAAAGTTATGCCTAGATCAATCCTCCCACAACGTGTCCTGAAGATGTCTGACCGCCCCTTTGATGAGTTCCAAGAAATCATCCTTAAGAAACATTTTGAAATAAAGAAAATTGAAGTGGATGAAGCCTTCCGTATTGTAAGACAAAAAAAGCGCGCTTTTAATATGACCATACCGAGCTATTGGAAAAAGTTCATGTTAGACTACTGTTTTGATAACCTGAGACGTGAGCGTTCTGATCTTCAAGCCAAGATAGACCACAAATTGGCACTCCTTATTAGAAATAGTGATTGGACTAAGGATGCCAATAACAACTGTGTAGTGAATCTCTCCTCGAAACAACTAGACAATGATACCTTGTGTGCCCTCGGCTATGGTTTAAGTTTTGATGGTTCTAACAAGGGAGTCGACAGTGTTGACATAGCCAGAGCATTTTGCAATTTGGAGAAATTCAGTAATTTGACAAGTGAAGAAGTGAACATGTGTAAAGGTGTCGTGTATGCATCTATGTCCAAGCCTTGTGTTCCAAACTGTCCAGAAAGATTCACCAAAGCAATCCAAGCCCTTAAGAAAAATAAGGATCTACATGTCACTAAAGCAGATAAAGCCAACACAGTAGTGATCTTAAACAAAGATGACTATATCTCTAAAATGAATGACCTCTTATGTGATACCACAACATATTCTAAACTTATAAATAATCCTCTCAACACTGTCAACACCCAGTTCAACAAAAAACTGAAGTCCCTATTGAGAGGCAAAGCTACGCTCATTAAACATCTTACTTCAACGTCCCCTCCACTGCCATACATGTACGGTGTAATCAAGACCCACAAGCCCAATAACCCAGCAAGACCCATCATTAGCTCAGTTGGGTCAATCCCTTATAAACTATCTAAATGGTTAGTTTCTTTACTAAATCCCCTAGTTGGCAACATTTCTAACTCCAATATCAAGAATAATATGGATCTGGTTGATAAACTCAATAACTTACACATTAATCATGATTTTAAACTGGTCAGCTTTGATGTAACATCACTCTTTACAAAGGTCCCAGTTGATGATTTACTAGAGTTCCTCATAGATTCCCTGGATAACATTTCACTGCCCGTCTCGAAAGACGACTTCATCGAACTCATCAAACTATGTATTAAGGATTGCAAATTCGAATTCAATGGGGAATATTATGCTCAAAAATTTGGTATGGCAATGGGTAATCCACTCTCACCTGTATTAAGCAACCTATATATGGAATTCTTTGAAAAGAAACTATTAAGTAATATTTTACCACCCTCAGCAGTCTGGTTTAGATATGTTGATGATGTATTATGTCTCTGGCCATGTAATGAAGACCTAAAAGCTTTCCTGCCACAACTTAACAACTTAGCCCCCTCGATCAAATTCACTGTGGAATTAGAGCAAGACTGTAAATTGCCATTCCTAGACTGTCTGATACACAGAATAGGTAACACTTTTAAGTTCAGTATTTATAGAAAACCAACGAATGTGTGTTCATACATTCATTATTATTCTGCCCACCATAATAAAGTCAAACAGTCAGTATTTTCAACAATGTTTTTACGTGCCTTGAGAATTTGCAGTCCGGAATTCATCGATGAGGAATACAAATATATATATAATATTGGCTCAAACCTTAAATACCCTAGATCTTTCATAGACAAATGCTTAAACATTACTAAGAAAACTTTTTATAGAACTGACCCCAAGCCCACCCATGACCATAAGAATATCTTAATATTACCATTTCACAAAATTTCTCACACATTCCTGCACAACTAAAAACCTGGAACGTCAATGTGGCATTTAAAAAACTCATGCACTGTTAAACAAATGTTAATCAAGAACTCCCCCAACAACACAATTGGTTGCATTTATAAAGTTCCTTGCAAGGAATGTAACATGCCTTACTAGCCAGACAGGCTCAGTAAAGCGATAGGCCAGGAATTACCGCTCATTTGAGATCAGCACATACGCCCTCAATATTGCCATGTGTCACCGACAGTAGCTATTAAACATAGCCGAAATATCAACATGAATTGGTAACGAGCGCTGACGGCTCGTACACATCATTTGTCTGCGCGATCATCTGACCCGACATCAACTGCCGTGCCATTTAAGACAGCAGGTCAGGTTACCCGACCATTGTGATTCGTCCTCCACACCCGATTTGTGGCCGCTTCCTCTCAGTTCAATACCCCTCGAAGATGACTGACGAAAAGTGTTAGCTTTCGTGTGTTTCTTTCCTTGTGGTTACTGTATATATATATATGCAAGTAAATCACTGTAGGTGCAAGTGTGATCTAGGTATATGCCGATAACCACAAGGAAGAAGAAAACACGAAGTTCTGCTGTGTGTAATTCACATCTTCAGGGGTGAGTACAGACTAGAGAGAGTAATACAAATCAAGGTGTATATATACAGAGGAGGGTGAGACCAGGTCCACAATGGTCAGGAATTAGGTAATGACCCTACTAATCTTAAATAGCACACAACGGTTGGTGGTCAGGTCAGATGGTCAAGTGACCCGGCCTTCACCTGATCACAAATCTTCTTAATTACAAAATTGTCCAGCTAGTACATGCCGTTACTCAAATTCATGTTGAATGCTTCGGCATGTTTAATAAGACTAGATTCTATGATGTTCCTACTGTCAATTGACTTACATGGTAATATTGAGGAGGCATTATCCCAGTCAATGCAATGCTTGTTATCCTCAAATGAACAAACAGAGCATTGATTCCTGGCCTGTCCTAACACTGTATTTGTGTTGTTTAATTCTATTAGCAAGATCTTTACCTGTGTTTCTTTCTCAGGTTATCAGCTATATATATATATATATATATATATATATATATATATATATATATATATATATATATATATATATATACAGTATATATATATATGTAATATTCAGAAACCAGTGAAATTTCAAACGCCGCGCCATTGGCGATGCTGAGTTCAAGGTCGTCTGAGGGAAGACCTACGTGCGAGAGTTTGTGGAACTAGGCCTCTACGATGTTGAATGTAGTTTACCGAATTAATAATGATGCGATTCATGAAGTTAAGGGACTATTATTGAATTTGAAATTATTATAGATCGTTTACCAGTCTGAATAATGTTACGGGTGTCCCAAGAAAGTTATTAGTTGGGAAGAAAATATGTCACTAGGCCTAAGCTAGCGCCTTGGAGGGACGCGAGGCTGGCTGGTCCTCAGTCACGTGAAAGAGATCGGACCTACAGGACGTCCCTGCGCGTCCGTCCACAGAAAAAGTCACGTGGTCTAGTCACCTGTGTTGCGCTATTGCAGTATAACAAGTAAGTCTCATTCGATCTCAGATAGGGGTTAGATAGGGCAGTGATAAAGTTATTAAGAGCTAACAGTGAGTCAATTTCAGGGTTTCCGTCAGAACCCACTTGACTGGGAGAGATTGACTGCCGTTTGAGACTGCCATTGATGATTGAGGATTGCCGATTGTCGCCGTTGGAACGATCAGTGTAGGCTTGCCACTGGTTAGCGGGGTAGCAAAGGATCTCTTGAGTGAACGAGTGCTCCCGACAACTAAAACGATACCGGACCAGCATCAGCATTGGGTGATCAGTTCTTACCACGTGGGTGCACAACACCACGTGCCCTCGGTCAGCTAGAAGTATTACCTACTGGCCATGGTCACCTGCGGGCGTTCTCTCTTCCCGCCCATGGACGCACTGAGAGTACACTGAGTCTATCTGAGTAAATAAATGGTCACACACTGAGACCAGGAGTCTAGGGGATACCTAGAGGAACATTTTATCTCCCTTATTACGGGTGTATGTTGAGTTGGGTGGAGCATGGTTCACGGGTATTGGTGGACCCAGTAACATGTCAATAATAGTGACAATATTTGTGTGTGTAGTTAATACCATTTTTCAGTTACTGATATTATCTTGACGTGTGTAATAATAGTTCCTAAATGATTTTGATAGTATTGTTTTTTGAAAGTTTGTGCCACTAAGTGGAACCAGAGTGATACTGTGATTTAATTCCTTTAATGCATCTAATTTTTCTTTATAATTCCGATCTCAGGTATAACCTTTGTTCCCCAGAGTAGTGGTTGAGTTAGGTTAGGAAGTGTGCATCTGTTGGGGTGATATAATTTTGTTGAGTGCCCCTAAGGCCTATTCATTGTAGAGTTATTAATTTCTTGTTTTTTTAATACTATTTTCTCAGTGCTGGATATTATGTTGTTGAAAGCCTTTAAGGCCTGTTTCATGTGTGCAAGCAACATTTCTTAATACATTAAACTTATTGTTCTCTAATGAGGCATTGCCCGAGTTTCTAATAATTTCAACATCATGTATAACTTTTATTCCCAGGAGTAGTGTTTTAAGTTCAGGTTAAGAGGTGCGCATATTGGTGTACCATTATTGATTGTGTTTGTAGTGTTGGAGGGAATATAAGTGTAAATTTTACAGTGTGTCTCATTCATCCCAGCCACAGACGCTATCCTTCCACGGGTCACGGAAAATTCATTTTGTTTAGTAGATTTAAGTGTTCTTGTGCTGGTTCGGGATTTATCTCAAAGGGGCGCTTCCACTGCAATTACCATCTATTAATCTTTAATAAACCCCAAGTCAAATGAGAAATTAAAGGTCCAGTAAATTCCGACCAGTTACACACACTCACACACACACATATATATATATATATATATATATATATATATATATATATATATATATATATATATATATATATATATATATATATATATATATATATATATATGTGTGTGTGTGTGTGTGTGTGTGTGTATGTTTACCTCATTGTTATTGTAATAGGTATAATAATTATAATAGTCATATTGTGCTAATGGGAGGACGTTGACAACATCGTCTCGTAGTGTACCAGATAATGTTCCGTTGCCAGCACGAATCATGAGATATGTTATATTCATTATTGTTACCCTATTAATTGAGGTAGAAATAATATCGAAATGCAGTAAATGACAATGTCATTGTAATTGGATATGGCATTATAATACATCTGTAATTACTATATTTGCAAATGAATGTAATATCGGATTACAGTGTTTCATATTTCGTTCGAAGCGCTTCCATTGTAACCTCGGTTCATGAAAACATAGTATTGGTATATTCCAATTTGGGGCTGAAATAGTATCTAAGATGCATAAAACAGCGAGTTTACTCATGATGTTATTGGTTTTGCATATGGTATCACAATTCATCATATTTCATTACATTCTGTAGAGAATAGGTGGTATACTGTAGATATCATGGTGATTATCTGTTTCAAAAAGGATGAACGAAAGGGGCATCTCACAATTAGAAATACCAACCGAACCGAGACGGCTGTGCACGTGTTATTGTGTTCATTTCCAAATACATAAGGCCCAGGAGGGCCGATACTTTTTGGGGAGAGTATACATCCTCACAGGAAGCAACGACTCGTTTTTTTTAATCTTTCTCTCATTCCAAGGTTTCTTTAAACACGAACACCAACATCTCTCTCCTCCTCCCCTCTCTTTCTCTCTACCTCCCAAGTAAGAGAATTAATGGCGTGGACTAGTGGAGGTAGTGGGTGAGCCAGGCAGGAGAAAGAGCCCAATCAATATTTAGTGTTAACCTTCAGGCATTATTGAGCATGTGAGTGGCGGCCGTGCTTATGTCATGCCTGCTCCCACCTCTTGTGACTCACCTACTCCCACCTCTTGTAACTCACCTATCCCCACCTGTTGACTCACCTGCCCCCACCTTATCGTTCACGTACTCGTACAGATGTTAATTGAGGGCTAAAACTAAGACAACATAAAATACAACTGTAGCTATCTGATTTAAACATCCACTGAAGGGATTCTCTGCTGAGCGAGTCTAAACCTCTGTATTCTGCCATCTTTCGGTTTGATTCAACCATTCTACTGATTCTCAACCCTGGTGATTCTGGCACCTCGTCCTTGAAGAAAAATGTTGATCTCCTGTTGGTAAACAAACCAGAAAATATTAACGTAACTGCTACTTATATTTATAGGCTTTGTCTTTTTGCACAAATAAAGCCACATATCTTGAAACCAGTTTGAGTTTGTTTAGCATTGAAGGTTTTTAAAACTCACAGAGCTTATTCAAATCAGGCGGTACCTCCACCTCCGTCTCCCAAGTACTGCTCATATTTAATTTTTTCCGAAGTCTTTGGGTGGCTTCTTGCTGCACGAATAAGGAGTTAAGCGTAGAACTACGGATGTTAGCTTACAAAACGAGTTTGCATAGAGAAAAATCTAAATACTTGCATTGCATTGTTGTGTATCAGCCGTAAGATTCAGCCTGTGTGCTTGACTAAGGTTATGACTTGAGGGCTGGCTGTGAAAAAGCTGACTATGTAGGCCTCATTTATTAGCTCAGATTGTTTTGATTAATCGGACTCGAAAGTTTATATTAGATACATGACTATCTTAGTGACGGATTAAATGTTGCCTCTTGTGTTCCTCAGGGTAGTGTTTTGGGACCATTTTTAATAAATATCTATCGTAGTGACAAGTGGAACAATAAAGTACTTACAAAAAGCTTATTCACAACCGAGGCCACACCCACTATGCCCTTACTACTGTACCATAGTTGAGATGTTGCGAACCTTAACAGGGGTACGCTTGAACACTATATTATTGAATGTGACACTGTCAAAGACTTCAGGCCACCTGACTTATTGTATCTTGAACTATGTAATTACTTCATTGAATCAGGTGTGCTTGAGGACATTCTTGCTGTTTATCCCAAATTTGCTAGCCCACACTGATTAGTCTTCAATTAGAATATGACTCCAATGTATGTGATCCACTGACCTATATATGCTGCTGGTGTGTACGAACCTCTGTCCTGCGTGGCAGTGAACAGTGGCATTACCCACATGAATCTGACCTATATATAGTGTCAATGAATATGATGCATTCTTTGTGTACGAACCTCTGTCCTGTATGGCAGTGAAAAGTGACATTACCCACATGAATCTGACCGACGTATATGTATGTGTGTGTGCGTGTGTGTATGTATATGTACATGTACATATATATGTGTATGTATATATGTATACTGTATGTATGTATATGTGTGTGTGTGTTTACATATATGTATATGTACTGTCAATGAATATGATGCATCTCTTTGTGTACGAACCTCTGTCCTGCATGGCAGTGAATAGTGACATTACCCATATGAATTTGACCTCTATACATTTATAGTTGTTAATGAATATGATGTATTTCTTTGTGTATGAACCTCTGTCCTGCGTGGCAGTGAGAAGTGATACCACCCTCAGTGTCAAGACCTGACTGAATTACTCAGAATAGGCAAACTGTACTGCAAGCTCTGCCAATAATTTTGTTAAACTAAAAACTCTCAAATTAAGGTCTTCCGAAAAAACTTTTAAAGTTCTCATGACGATGATATTAGCATGACTTGTTTTATGCCATCTGTATTACCAATTTTTCAATCTTATGCACTTGTATGGTTATCAGATGCTGGTTCTCCTTTAAAGCTCTTAAAATTTTGATAAAGTTATTAAAAAGTGCTGGTATGATACTGATAATTGCGATCAGTTGGTGCTCTGTGCCCTCTGTATAACATTCATATGAAACCAGAGCCACCCATTCTTTCCTACGTTTCATGCACATGTCGTTACCATTTTATTGTCACATTCATCAGCTGTCGAGATGTTTCCAGTCATTTTTTTTACGGGAATTTGCCCACCCGGGCACAGGTCAAACGACCCAAAACGGAGCCTGGGGGGCGAAAAAAAAAAGAACGGAAAGAAATTGTAAATATAGAAAAAAAAGGTTATACTGTATTAATCTACACCACGAAGATGCCGGATAACCATCTTTTTAAAGTGAGACAGATTGTAAGAGCATGGAAACACAGAAGAAGGCAAAGCATTCCACAGTTTGGCTGTGTGAGGAAAGAAGGAGGTACTATAACGGGTTATTCTCGTGTGACCGACATCCACAGAGAAACGGTGGGCACCTCAGGCAAGACGTGTGTTACGAACCCACGGCCTTGCCAGCGGTACACAGGATGCCAAATCCACCGAACATTGCCCGTTAAAGTACCTGAAAAAGAGAGAGAGTGAAGAGACATTGCAGCGAAGAGAAAGGGAAGAGAGATTGTCGACTAAAGGAGGAGAGTTAATAAGACGAAATGCCTTTGATTCCACTCTATCTAATAGTTGGACAGAAGAAGAGTCACCCCAGATATGAGAGCAGTACTCCAAGTTAGGACGAATGAATCCCTTATATACTTGGAGCAACTGCTCAGGAGTGAAGTAGCTGCGGCATCTGTACAGCATTCCCAACTTTCGGGAGGCAGCTTTAGTTATACTAAGGATGTGTGATTTCCAGGACATAGTGGAGGAAATGGTGAGGCCAAACACATTTATTTCAGAATTTGGGAGGACATGTCTCAAACGGGCCTCTGGGAGATTGCTGAGTGTACTGTAAATATTGAAATACATTGGCTGTCAGAGATGCTGCACAGATCCGCGTTGATAGAAGTAATGATATCAGTTCTAGAAACAGATCTAGTTTGAGAGTTAGGAGGAAGGGGAAAATGTGAGGAAGAGTGAAGAGTAGAATCATCAGCGTAAGAATGGATAGAATTAGTTGTAGTGTGAAGTAAATAATTGATAAAAAGAAGGAAGAGAGTTGGTGAAAGAACAGAACCCTGTGGGACGCCACTACTGGTAGAGAAAGAGCGAGAAATCGATCCCTCGACAACAACTGCCATGGATCGGTTCTCAAGTAAGCTAGAGATGAGAAAGCAAAGTGGGGGAGAGAAACCAAAAGAGGGAAGTTTAGATAGCAAAGACTTGAGCCATACTCTGTCAAATGCCTTGGAGATGTCGAGAGCCACGACAAAAGTTTCCCCATAATCCCTAAGAGAGGATGACCAAAGATGGGTGCGATAGGAGAGCAGATCAGTAGATCTCGGCTGGCGAAAGCCATACTGGTGATCCGACAAAAGAGAAAGGCATTCAAGGTGACGGAGAAAATGAGAGTTCTAGATAGTTTCGAAAATATTAGAGAGGGATGAAGTTAGGGCAATGGGGCGATAGTTAGAGGGATTAGAGTGGTCACCCTTCTTCGGGATGGGCTGAACCAAGGCATGCTTCCAAGAAGAAGGAAAAGTTTGGGTTTTGAGGCAAAGGCGAAAGAGGTGAGCAAGCACAGGGGCCAGGGCTTCAGCACACTCCCTCAGAACACGAGGGGGTATTCCGTCCGGTCCATGCGCCCTACTCACATCCAACCTGGATAACACACCGGCAACCCTGCGAGTGGAGATTATGGGAAAGTGCATAGGTTCAGTAGTAGGTGCAGGAGGGATAGAGTGGGAATCGTCTAAGGTGGAATTAGAGGAGAATAAGGTGCCAAAGAGGTTGGCTTTGTGAGGGGGAGAGTTGGCTATAGAGTTATTGGGACGGAAGAGGGGAGGAAAAGAAGGCGTACAGAAGTTGTTACAGATGTTTTTAGTTAAGGACTAGAAGGATTTACTAGAGGAAGAATTAGTCAGGACAGCGGTCTTTCTTTTAATAAAATTCCGCTTGGCCCTACGAAGAATAGCCTTACAACGATTCCTAGAAGTAATGAAAGAGGTGTGGGTAATAGGAGAAGGAGATAGTTTCATAGCTCGATATGCCCTATCTCTCGCCCTGCAAGCAAGAGAGCAGGAGCGATCAAACCATGATTGTAATGTGAAAGTTTTGGTAGAAGATGTTGATAAATGCACTCATACCTCCCTGTATAACCCCAGCAATGTTGTCGGCACATACCGAGGCATCCCGAGTGGAAAAGCAACATTCATCCCAAGGAAAGTCGGTGAAGAATTCTCGCAAGGATTGCCAGCTTGCCCTCCGATAGTGCCATAGTTGACGTTTAGAGGGGGGTAGGGGAGGTGGTCGTGCCCAGTTTGATTTAATAGAAATAAGGTTGTGATCAGAAGACCCTAAGGGAGCAAAAATTGAGTATGGATAGTGTAAATATAAAGAAAAGCCTCCCAGGAACAGTATTTGAGGATGGTTTCTTGAGTTATTTAAACATGTGGCCTTAAACATATGGGTCTTATTTTCTGAAGCGATTCTTCTAGTACATACATCATATTTCTGTATCATAACGTGTTATTTGAAACATTTATGATCCATAGTCGTCAACTTTTTATGTAAGGCTTTGTGCATCAATAATAATATTAAAACAGGTTATACCCACTTAGTGTATCTTAATGGTACTGTACAATTTTAGGACTGCATTGTAACTTATTAAGTATTGCAACTGTTAGATAGAACATTAATGATGAACGTCAAAGATCTTCATTGGAAAAGTTCTTGTTAGTTTTGTATTGTTTACATCAGGCGCTCAGAATTAAGCAGCATGGCAGCTCAGTGCTCATTGAAGTAACATTTTAATATTGATACATTGTAGGAATCACTCTAAATGATACTATGAATAACAATATTAATATGATGGACAAGCAATGGTTGTAGGCCTAATAATGGCAACCAGACAGAGGAGCACCGCACCAGGGTAATCAAGTTAGCGGAGGTGGGGGGGGGGAGGCTGAGGTTAACAGATACACGGTGAAGGTGTTCGTCTGTTAGACAACAGGGGAGGAGAGGATTGTTGACGAAGGCCTCGAGTTACTACAACCTGTTAATATTTGTGATCCACCAGGCTGAGGGAGGAGTCTTTGTGTCAACAAGGGGATATAATGGGAGATATAAAAAAAAACAATGCAGGATATAATTAGAGTACTCTTAAATCTTAAACTGAATTTGGCAGTTTGATCTGTTCAGAATCTAAGTATAAAACCAAATTTATCTTGATACAGATTATTAAAACATCTGAAGCCATACAGAATATTCACATTAATTAGTGGTTCTATCTAGTGTGATTCTGCATAGTTTAGCTGGTAATTTAAATTGACGCAATAAGAAGTTCTGATTGTCATTCGTCCATTCATGGTACATATGATAAGACTCAATATTCATTACACAAAAAAGTTAATCTAATTCCGATAGTGTGCACTGAGGATGCCAGTCCGCTGAGGACGACCAGAGTGATACCAAATTGGAGTATAACCAAGGATTTATTATTTAGGGGATTGATGAGGTGAGTAAAATGTGAAGATATACCACAACAGGTTTACAAGAGTGGGAAACTCACCTGCTACAGATATTTCCTTCATAAAGTAAGTGATTTTCTTAACCAATAGATTTTGTAACAAAGCCCTTCACTGTCACTGTAGTGTCTATGGAAGTTGTATGGACGTGTGGAGATCTGGACTCAAAGGTCTAAATTCATCGCCCCAGAATGGACTTAAAAGAGATCAACGCAAATAATTATGAACACCGCTTGGTCCGAGAAAAATCTTTGATTAAATGTATTTCCAGTAAGTGTTTGAGTATGTCCACAGACATCTTCTACACTCATTAGAGGTACCCCTGTATTTTTAACAATATGTACACCATAATTTAATGCATCCTGGTGTGAGCCTCTTGAATTATAAATCCCAGACTGAATAATAGTTACTTATGTGTCTATACGAGTATTTCTAGTTTAATATGTTAATCATGGTCTATGAAAATTATAACTAGAATTACTGGAATATGGTTGTGGAAGT
The DNA here is from genome assembly GCF_018991925.1 of Homarus americanus. NCBI lineage: Eukaryota > Metazoa > Arthropoda > Malacostraca > Decapoda > Nephropidae > Homarus > Homarus americanus. The sequence continues at coordinate 13,107,410 of NW_024722227.1, forward strand.
AAGTTTTTCTGAATATCTTCCAAAAAGACTTGAGTTACTCATGAGAAACCCTCAAAACATGTCCGCGAGATGTGCGAATAGAGGCGTCGTTGGGTCTGTGGCCGATACTATATGTGTGACCACCATAACTCGATCAATTTCTTGGAACCTGACAAGAAAACTGAACCCCCCCACCCCAAGACCTCGTACAAGTTTAATAATGTGTATGATTGTGTTATTCAACAGACACAAGGTATCAGAAATTGCCACACACACACAGTGTTTGAGTGTTAGTTTTGAGAATGCTACCTTACACAGCCCGCGTTAAGATAATTATATCCAGGATTATTAATTCAGTGCGAACCTCGCTTAAAAACATAATACTAAGATAAAAAGTATATAAAATACATTTATTGTTTCTTATGCATTAAAGACCATAATAAGATCCAAACCAAATAGTGATTTAGTACATAATTTTACCATGGACGTGTTGGCAGATGAACCAGTTTGACACCACCAGCATGAGGGTGATGGTAGTTGTCAAAGGATAACAAGTAACAACTGTGATCGTATGTATAGCCCATGTGCGACGACCCCAATCGCCCACCTAATGATGAATACCGACTACAAAAAAATATCTTACAAAAGTTTCAGCATTATTGTAGACTTTAGTATTGCATAAGTAATATATTATGAGCTTATATAATATAGCATATGAATATTTATTGTACGTTAGAGTTGACACAAGGAACCATGGCGCTGCAATCAATGAGATCTGCGTACGAACACACTTCTTAGGTAATAATTCTCAATTACGAACAGAATTATACAGAGATGGAATACATACTCTTACGGAGTATACATTTTGTCATGACCTGCTGTTTCCACATCGTGTTTCTTTACACTTTCAGTATTTGATATTTGTCCTGGGTTCATATTACCACGTTTCGTACGCGCTGACGTCACTATCAGGCACCAGGCCAGAAGAGATGCGTTCCAGCGCGCGCCCATCCACGCAACATACGGTTTTAAATCCAATTTCCCGAGTCTTGGATTACTAGTCCATTCTATTTTTAGAAGACTAACAGCCAACGAGAACGTGTTTCAACCAGTTGGACTCCGTCGAGGGGCAAGATGTGGTAATCTGCCTACGTGACCAAGACGATGCTCTTCCCCATTCCTTTGTTTTCTCTGCAACTTTGTTCACACACGATACAATAGTAGCGCCTATTGTACATCTACAACGGGGCGGATTTTTTATTTTATATTATTCTGCTGTTGTCCCTTGAGGTCACACCGTGTCTCCCGTCTGGCTATCACGGTGAATGGAAAATGTTATGGTTTATTGTTACTGATCACCTCTCTCATCTTTCTACGCATTTATCCTTCCATATCGCATAATCCTTCCATATCACATAATCCTTCCATATCGCATAATCCTTCCATATCTGCGGCACGTTGTGTCACTTGCTGGTGTTCTATTGAGTGTAGCTTTCTGACAGGATACTAATACAGTGTGAACATGTATTGCTTCAACATAATATAAATCGACTCAATGTCACAAGATTAGACACCCTAGCTTAATTCACCTGAATATTAATCACCATAACGCTACCTGTGAACAATTAGGTTAGGTTAACATCAGGATGGTTAATCTTAAGTTGAAATATGGTGTGGTGTCTAAGCTGCAGGTGGTCCTTCTCTGTATTTCAATTGTGTACACTATGTTAACACAACTCTTATTTACACTTACAGTACTAATTTGTGAAATGTATACTCTTGATGCATAGTTTGAGTTGAATGTGTCTTTGTTATCAATACTTTCACACCATGCTCAGAATCGTCGTGTGTGTGTGTGTTTTCTTCAGGTTGCTCCAGAAATGTTTTGTCTTTATAATCCTTCCACGACGCCTTACTGAGTTTGTCTGTTGTTCCTTAATCGTTGTTGATATTTAACGAGCTTTTCATCTCTATTCCTTAATAATTATGTTTCTTAGTGACAATTATCGTTACCTTCTTCCCATTTAATTTCTTAGTGCATCCTTTTCCGTTAGTTACGTCTAAACACGCAGTGGAAAGTTTTTTTTTTTTTTCAGTTAGGATTGTGGTCGCATCTTACCCCTTAAATCTCTTATCCTCTCCTTTGGTCGTTGTGTAATTTCAGTGTGGTCGTCATAGTATATTAATTACATCATCTTAAATATGTTCGTCGTATCCCCCATGAGTCAGTGGCATTTCCGCTAAGGTAAATATTGGTTCCTACTCTTCAGAACACGCGATCTGTAGAAGGTTAAGTACCGGTTTCTTTGTCACCCTGTAAGGACAATATCAAGTTATATTATTAGTATACAATACGACACAGGGTCTTATACAACCAATTATACGAGGCTTAGAAAAGTGCAAGTGGTACGGAATTAATGAAGGAAATGGAAAAAGAAGGATTAAGATCTTAGCATGAGAGAAAGGATGGTGTGAGTATTGAATATAAAAACTGATTTTTTTATGAATTCTGGGAAGGAATTGCAGCAGTTGAAAATTTAAACTAAACGCAAACAGAATGGTTAAGACGTTAACAGTTGAGAAGAGAAGTTAAGGGGAGCATGACTGTTGAAGAACTTAGCATATTGAGACAAAGAGAAGAGAGAATATGCATATGTAATCCTCTTTTGTGCGTGTCACAGATAATTCTTTTAAAGATATAATACCAAAGGGAGCTACTGAGCAAGCTCCTTTGTCACACTTGCAAGGCATTTCTAAAACAAAATAGCTTCTTCCACCGCAAACAGATGCAAATTATCTTAAAGTTCCAGAATATTAAATGATCTGACGTCTTCACAATTACGACTACTTTGTCAAAGATGCCCCTCATGAGGCTCTTGGCGCATCCCGAGTGTAAACAGACCGTGTTAAGAGTTTCCGTCAATCATGACGTTTTCTGTAGTCTTGCGTGACCTCCTGGTGGTTCAAATTGATTGTTTGATGCACATATAATAACCAAAGGCAGCAGATTATGGATTGTATGTCAGTTATTTTAAGACGTACAGTGCATATCTGATGAAAATGAATCCCTTAATGTTGGAATAATAAGAAACTCCATTACTCTCAAAACTCTAACCTTACGAGATCAGGTCAGACCGCGATATACAAGTACAGTACAGTATATACGGACAGGTAGTGCTTTACAAACTTGTGTCAACTGTCAAAATTTGCTTCAATGTTTTTGAATGACAAATGTCGAACTCTTCACTGTAATCCAGCAAATGTGGCAAAACACATACAATCCAAACTGGATATTTTAATGAAGAAAAAAAAATATCAAAATTACAACTCTTAGTCACAGTTCCAAGAGCGTACATCTCATCACGTCTACGATGTCTTAAAGATTAAAGATGCCTCCAGTCATAAAAATAACCTCTAAGAAAAAAGCAGCTCGTGTTGACACTTACGTATAATGACCATTACCCTTCACTGATATGCAGCTTGAACTTTATTCCCGAGTCAACTTTAGTGCCACAAACATGTTTCTTGCAGGAAATTTGGAAAGTCTTGTTGATCTGGGTTTGCTACACCAACATTCCTATACATATTAATTATTGTAACAAACAAAATCTCTCCAAAATTACTAAAAATAAAGACTATAATATCTCAAGAAATGTTGCCAATATTCATAACATTTTAAACTGCACACAGCATGTGTAGAACTTTATACAGTATATGAGGTTGTATAAAAAAATGCCCAATGTATACCAATCACGTACTGTATTTCTAAAAAGATGTCTAGAGTCACTCATGACAAATTCAGTAATTACAGTCTGAGGTAGAGCATCATCGTAAATAAAACGTTGAGACACGTCACAATACCGCCTGATGGTCTCTCGAGGTTACGAGTTTCACAAGCACTGATGTTTGCTCCGGTATGTGGCTCGTTCTGGTTCTCTCTTCTTTTCCTCTTTAAATACTATTTTCGTGCTCACTATTGTCTTGTTTAAGTACAGAGTTGAATCATTGTGTTCATACTGTTCTGAAAAATTCTTCTTTTGTTTCCAGTTTAAATATAAAGTTGATTCAGTAGAAGACTTTGAGGTGATATCCTATAAACTGTAAGATTTTATTGTCAACCTCTACTTTCAACAAGATTTCAACATTCTCAGGATTAACTTTATAGTAATATGTCCAGACTAAGCCTTAACTTAGTGTTATCTACAGAATAAAGTACACACCTTGACGGGTCTTCCACTCATCACAAGAAACAAGGCGGATACCAAGTGTGAAAGACATGACTGCTCTATACGCATCTTTCTCTTGAGAGGTCCTCCCTGAGCTCCAGGTGAAGAAAAGGAAGACCAACTTGGCACGAAGCCATCACATTACAGTAGAAGGATTGCATTCTTTGTTTCATGTAGAATAAATTATCTCAATGAAACTTCACCCTTTCAAGTCAATACTTCGTGTCTCTTGATGTTGACTTATAGTGTCAAACGATATCTAGGCCAAGCTGAAGTTGCCAGAGCCGTGTGATTGCTGGAAGATGGTGACACTCCAGGTACCTGTAGAGGGATTACACATCAAGAGACCAGGAAAAAATCGTACACACACGACTATTCACCAAGACCATTATTTCATCATACTGGAGTGTCAGAATTCCAGAACACCACTCGTTCCTTGGAAACTGATTTTTGTCGGGGTACTGGAATCAAACAAAAAAACGAGAAATCGCGTCTATGAATATGACTTGAAGGTCAGGCGACCAGCCACGGGTCCTGTTTTGATTGCAGTTCTTCGTACTGCCAGGTTGGAGTTTTATCGTGAACATGAAAATTTGTTAACGATAGTGTGCAATGATGAGGAGACGTCGAGGAAAGAGGTTTGTAGACGTCATTATTGTTGAACCTGACCACTATGGGGTAGGCAGAGTCAGGTGTGGGCCGGAGTCTGTTTGAACAATTGTACGAGTATGATCCTCTCCCTCATGTGAGTGTCGAAGGTACTGTACATTCACAGCTCTGAGGTAATAACATGAAATAGTGACATCCATTGTAAGGCCTCTTGTGGGCGCAGTAACTAAAGGCCTCACACCACTGCCAGACAGTACTCGTCCATACACAGCTCGGTTACAATTGGACTTTTGGAGAATTATAAGAATGGAGTGCCTAACAGGGTCACCAGACGTCAGTCCGATAGAATATGTTTGAGATATCCTACTCAGGAGAATGGATACAAAACCACTCCCACAATACAACTTAAAACAGGGAGATGGTCTGGTGCAAGAGAGAAAGGTCACAACACACAATGATGACAAATGTATCATCAAGAGCACCTTTAGACGTTGCCAAGAGTGTGTTCAGGCGAGAGATCACACCAGGAATCAGACATTGTTTGTGAACATTTAAAAGCATAACTTTAAATTAAGCCGGTGTAATTCCCCATTTTTCATTTTGGTTGAGCACCCACACCGCTTTCCCGGATTAATTTTGTTTAGGTATATTTTCATACTACGACCTGGTAGTGAGGGAGAACCTCTGGCAGGATTACATCCTTCTCCCTCAGTGAGGGAGGAGGCAGCGGGGACCAAGTAAGGTGGCCGTTAGCTATAAGGTAAATAAGTGATGAGAGAGTCAAGCTGCTCCACTCCCCTGAATATACCACCACCGGTCCTCTCGTAGTTTCCAGTACAGGGGCGGCAGAAGAGAGGCCAGGAGGAAAAGGGATCAGCAGGAAGAGAGGCCAGCAGGAAAAGGGGTCAGCAGGAAGAGAGGCCAGCAGGAAAAGGGGTCAGCAGGAAGAGGCCAGCAGGAAAAGGGGTCAGCAGGAAGAGAGGCCAGCAGGAAAAGGGTCAGCAGGAAGAGAGGCCAGCAGGAAAAGGGTCAGCAGGAAGAGAGGCCAGCAGGAAAACGGGTCAGCAGGAAGAGGCCAGCAGGAAAGGGCCAGCAGGAAGAGAGGCCAGCAGGAAAGGGCCAGCAGGAAGAGGCCAGCAGGAAAAGGGGTCAGCAGGAAGAGAGGCCAGCAGGAAGAAAACAACAGGAAAGGAAACAGCAAGAAGAAACAACATATACAAGAGCAGCAAGTAGTGGGACAGGTGTGAGGAACAACAGGTAGTGGGAGCAGCAGGTAGTGGGAGCAGCAGGTAGTGGGAGCAGCAGGTGAGTGGGAGCAGCAGGTTGTGGGAGCAGCAGGTAGTGGGAGATGCGGGTGAGGTGAGAGCAGCAGGTGGTGAGAGCAGCAGGTAGTGGGAGCAGCAGGTTGTGGGAGCAGCGGGTAGTGGGAGCAGCGGGTAGTGGGAGCAGCAGGTAGTGGGAGCAGCGGGTAGATGGAGCAGCAGGTAGTGGGAGCAGCGGGTAGTGGGAGCAACAGGAGGTGGGAGCAGCAGGTGAGTGGGAGCAGCGGAGTAGTGGGAGCAGCAGGTAGTGGGAGCAACAGGTAGTGGGAGCAGCGGAGTGGTGGGAGCAGCGGGTGAGTGGGAGCAGCAGGC
>NW_024722227.1:13113957-13143469 GCF_018991925.1 Homarus americanus
AAACCAGTGTTGGTGGGTGACACTAAAAGCAGTGTTGGTGGTAACACACTAAACCAGTGTTGGTGTTGGTGGGCGACACACTAAAATCAAGTGTTGGTGGGTGACGCACTAAACCAGTGTTGGTGGGTGACACACTAAGCCAGTGATCGTGGGTGACACACTAAACCAGTGTTAGTGGGTAACACACTAAACCAGTGTTGGCGTTGGTGGGTGACACACTAAACGGTGTTGGTGGGTAACACACTAAACCAGTGTTGGTGGGTGACACAGTAAACCAGTGTTGGCGTTGGTGGGTGACACACTAAACCAGTGTTGGTGGGTAACACACTAAACCAGTGTTGGTGTTGGTGGGTGACACACTAAACGAGTGTTGAGTGGGTAACACACTAAACCGAATGTTAGTGGGTGACACAGTAAACCAGTGTTGGCGTTGGTGGGTGACACACTAAGCCAGTGTTGGAGGGTGACACACCAAAGCCAGTGTTGGTGGGCGACACACTAAACCAGTGTTGGTGGGTGACCTCTAAACCAGTGTTGGTGGGTGACACACTAAACCAGTGTTGGTGGGCGACACTAAACCAGTGTTGATGGGTACACTAAACCGAAGTGTTGATGGGTGACACTAAGCAAGGATTTTAGTGGGTGACTGAAGCCAGTGTTAGTGGGTAACACACTAAGCCAATCATTGGCGTTGGTTGGTGACACTAAACCAGTGTTACAGTGTTGGTGGGTTACACACTAAACCAGTGTTGGTGTTGGTGGGTGACACACTAAACCGGTGTTGGTGGATGACACACTAAACCAGTGTTGTTGGCGTTGGTTGGTGACACACTAAACCAGTGTTGGTGGTTGGTACACTAAACCAGTAACTGGCGTTGGTGGGTAACACACTAGAAGCCAGTGTTAGTGTTGGTGGGTGACACACTAAGCCAGTGTTGGTGGACGACACACTAAGCCAGTGTTGGTGTGTGACACACTAAGCCAGTGTTGGTGGGTGACACATAAACCAGTGTTGATGGGCGACACACTAATCCAATGTTGTGGGTGACACAGTAAGCCTACTAGTGTTGAGTGGGCGACACACACACTAAGCCAGTGTTGGTGTGACACACTACACAGTGTTAGTGAGTGACACTAGCAGTGTTGTTAGGTGACACACTAAACCAATGTTGGTGGGTGACACACTAAACCAGTGTTAGTGGGTACACAACACCAGTTTTCCCAGTGGTGACACTCTAAACCAGTGTCGGTGGGTGACACACTAAACCAGTGACTGGTAGGTGACACACTAAACCAGTGTTAGTGGGTGACACTAAACAAGTTTTGGTGGGTGAAACACTAAACCAGTGTTAGTGGGTAACATAGTAAGCCAGGGTTGGCGTTGGTGGGTGACACACTAAACCAGTGTTGGTGTTGGTGGATTTACACTAAACCAGTGTTAGTGTGGGTGGGTGACACACTAAGCCAGTGTTGGTGGGTAACACACTTCAGCCAGTGTTGAGTGTTGGTGGGTGACACACTTAAACCAGTGTTAGTGGGCGACACACTAAACCAGTGTTGGTAGAGTGACACTAAACCAGTGTTTTGTGGGTGACACAATAAACCAGTGTTAGTGGGCGACACACTAATCCAATGTTGGTGGGTGACACACTAAGCCAGTGTTGGGAGGTGACACTACACAGTGTTGGTGGGTGTCACTAAACCAGTGTTGTTGGGTGACACACTAAACCAATGTTGAGTGGGTGACACACTAAACCAGTGTTGAGTGGGTGACACACTAAACCAGTGATGGTGGGTGATACACTAAACCAATGTTGGTGGGTACAGCACGTATTAAACCAGTGGTGGAGCACTAGCCAATGTTGGTGGGTGACACACTAGGCCAGTGTTGGCGTTGGTGGGTGACACACTGAGGCAGTGTTGGCGTTGGTGGTTGACACACTAAACCAGTGTTGGTGTTGGTGGGTGACACATCAAGTGTTTGTTGTGCGACACACTAAACCAGTGTTAGTGGGTGACACACTAAACCAGTGTTAGTGTTGGTGGGTATTACACTAAACCAGTGGTGAGTATTGGTGGTGACACACTGGCTGTTAGTGGGTGACACACTAGCCAGTCAGTAGTCGGGTAACACACTAAACCAGTGTTGCTTCATGACACACTAATTCAGTGTTAGTGTGTGACACACGAAACCGAATGTTGGTGTGACACGCACTAAACCAGTGTTGGCGTTGGTGGGTGACACACTAAGCCAGTGTTGAAATTGACACAATAAGCAAGTGTTGAGTGGGTGACACACTAAACCAGTTTGGTGGGTTACACACTAAACCAATGTTAGTGTGTGACACACTAAACCAGTGTTGGTGGGTGGCACACTAAACCAATGTTTGTGTAGGTGGGTGACACAGTAAATCAGTGATGGCATTGGTGGTTGACACACTAAACCGGTGTTGGTGTTGACATACTTAATCAGTGTTGGTGGGTGATACACTAAACCAATGTTAGTGGAGTGATGCATAAACCAATGTTGGTGTTGGTGGGTGACACATTAAACCAGTGTTGGTGAGTGACACACTAAATCAGTGTTGGTGTTGGTGGGTGACACACTAAACCAGTGTTAGTGGGTGAGCTTACACTAAATCGGTGTTGAGTGGGTGACACACCCCTAAACCAGTGTTGGTGTGTGACACAATAAACCCAGGGTTGAGTGGGTGACACACTAAATCCAGTGTTGGTGGGTGACACACTAAGCCAGTGTTGGTGGGTGACACACTAAACCAATCGATGTTAGTGTTGGTGGGTGACACACTAAACCAGTGTTGGTGTTGGTGGGTGACACTAAACCAGTGTTGGTGTTGGTGGTGACACATTAAACCAGTGTTGGTTGATGACACACTAAACCAGTGTTGGTGGGTGACACACTAAACCAATGTTGGTGGTTGACACACTAAACCAATGTTGGTGGGTGACACACTAAACCAGTGTTGTTGGTTGGTGACACACTAACCAGTGTTGGCATTGGTGGTTAACACACTAAACCAGTGTTTGTGGGTGACACACTAAACCAGTGTTGGTGGGTGACACACTAGGCCAGTGTTGGCGTTGGTGGGTGACACATTGAGCAGTGTTGGCATTGTTGGTTGACACAGTAAACCAGTGTTGGTGGGTGACACACTAAACGGTGTTGGTGGGTGACACAATAAACCAATGTTAGCGTTGGTGGTTGACACACTAAGCCAGTGTTGGTGGGTGACATGCTAAGCCAGTGTTGGTGGGTGACACACTAAACCAATGTTGGTGGTGATGCACTAAACCGTTGTTGGTGTTGGTGGGTGACACATTAAACCAGTGTTGGTAGAGTGACACACTAAATCAGTGTTGGTGTTGGTGGGTGACACACTAAACCAGTGTTGGTGGGTGACACTAAATCGGTGTTAAGTGGGTGACACACTAGAGCCAGTGTTGAGTGGGTGACATACTAAACTAGTGTTGGTGGGTGACACACTGATCGGTGTTGGTGGGTGACACACTAGAGCAGTGTTGATGGGTGACACACTAAATCGGTTTTGGTGGTTGACACACTAAACCAGTGTTGGTGGTGACCTTAAACTAGTCAGTGGGTGACACACTAAACTAATCATTGGTGGAGTGACGCACTAAACCAATGTTGGTGGGTGACGCACTAAACCAATGTTGGTGTTGGTGGGTGACACACCTAGCCGGTATGCGTGTTCGTGAGTGGCACTAAACCGGTGTTGGTGGTGACACACTAAACCAGTGGTAGTGTGTGACACACTAAAAAAAAAGTATTAATTAGGTGACACACTAAACCAGTGCTACAGTGGGTGACACACTAAACCAGTGTTGGTGTTAGTGGATGACACACTAATCCAGTGATGGTGTTAGGTGACCCACTAAACCGGTGTTGGTGGGCGACATACTAAACAGAGTGTTGGTGGGTGACACACTAAACCAGTGTTGAGTGGGTGACACACTAAACCAGTCGTTAGCGTAGGTGGGTGACAATAAGCCAGTGTTGGTGTGTGATGCACAAAACCAGATGTTGGTGTGACACAGAAACCAGTGTTGGTGTGTGACACAATAAACCAGTGTTGGTGGGTGACACACTAAACCGGTATTAGTGGGTGAGACACTAAATCAGTGTTGAAGTGGGTGACACACTAAAGCCCAGTGTTGAGTGTTGGTGAGTGGCACTAAACAAGTGTTGGTGGGTGACACACTAAACCGGACCTCATTGGCGTTGAGTGGGTGACACACTAAACCGGTGTTGGCGTTGGTGGGTGACACACTAAACCCGGTATGTTGGTGTTGAGTGGGTGACACACTAAACCAGTGTTGGCGTTGGTTGGTGACACACTAAACCCGGTGTTGGTGAGTGACACACTAAGCAAGGTGTTGGTGGGTGACACACTAAACCAGTGTTTGGTGGGTGACACACTAAATCAGTGTTGGTGTTAGTGGATGACACACTAAACCAGTGTTGGTGTTATTGGGAGACGCACTAAACCAGTGTTGTTGGGTGACAAACTAAGTCAATGTTGGTGTTAGTGGAGGACACACTAAACCAGTGTTGTTGGGTGACAAACTAAACGAGTGTTTGCGTTGACACACTAAGCCAGTGTTGGAGTTGGTGGGTAACACACTAATCCAGTGTTGGTGGGTGACACACTAAACCAGTGTTGGAGTTGGTGGGTAACACACTAACCAGTGTTGGTGTGTGACACTTTCGCTCAGTGATGGTGTGTGACACACTAAGCCAGTGTTGATGGGTGACACAAGCTGAATGATAAGTGGGTGACACACTAGAAAATAGTGGTAGTGGGTGACCCACCTAAACCAATGCTGAGTGGTGACACACTAAACCAGTGTTGGTGGGTGACACACTAAACCAATGTTGGTGGGTGACACACTAAACCAGTGTTGGTGGGTGACACACACCTAAACCAGTGCTGGCATAAGTGGGTGACACTAAACCAGTGTTGCTGTGTGAAACACTAAACCAGTGTTGGTGTGTGACACGCCAAACCAGTGCACAGTGGGTAGCACACTAAACCAGTGTTGGTGGGTGAGACACATAACCGGTGTTGGTAGTAGCGACACACTGCAACCAGTGTTGGTGGGTGACCTCTAAACCAGTATTAAGTGGGTGACACACTAAACCAGTGTTGGTGGGTGACACACTAAACCAGTGCTGGTGGGTAGCACACTAAACCAGTGTTGGTGGGTGACACACATAACCAGTGTTGGTGTGTGACACACTAAACCAGTGTTGGTGGGTGACACTCTAAACCAGTATTGGTGGGTGACACACTAAACCAGTGTTGCTGGGTGACACACTAAACCAGTGTTGGTGGGTGACACACTAAACCAGTATTAGCGTTGGTGGGTGACACTAAACAGTGTTGGTGTGTGACGCACTAAACCAGTCTTAGTGTTTGGTGTGTGACACACTAAACCAGTGTTAATTGGTGACACACTAAACCAGTGTTAGTGGGTGACACACCAAAATAGTGTTGGTGGGTAACACTAAACCGAATATTGGTGTTGGTGGGCGACACTAAATCAGAGTGTTAGTGGGTGGCGCACTAAACCAGTGTTGGTGGGTGACACACTAAACCAGTGATCGTGGGTGACACACCCCTAAACCGGTATTGACACACTAAACCAGTCGATTAGCGTTGGTGGGGTGACACACTAAACGAGTGTTGGTGGGTAACACACTAAACCGAACGGGTAATTAGGTGACACAGTAAACCAGTGTTGTTAGCGTTAATTGGGTGACACACTAAACCAGTATTGATGGAGTAACACACTAAACCAGTGTTGGTGTTGGTGGGTGACACACTAAACAGCGAGAATGTTAGTGGAGTAACACACTAAACCAGTGTTGGTGGGTGACACAGTAAACCAGTGTTGGCGTTGGTAGGTGACACACTAAACCAGTGTTGCAGGGTGACACACACTAAACCAGTGTTGGTGGGCGACACACTAAACCAGTGTTGGTGGTGACACTCCTAAACCAGTGTTGGTGGGTGACACACTAAGCCAGTGTTAGTGGGCGACACACTAAACCAGTGTTATTAGGTGACACACTAAACCAGTGTTGGTGGGTGACACTAAACAGGATTTTGGTGGGTGACACACTAAGCCAGTGTTAGTGGTAACACACTAAACCAGTGTTGGCGTTGGTTGGTGACACACTAATCCAGTGTTGGTGTTGGTGGGTTACACACTAAACCAGTGTTGGTGTTGAGTGGGTGACACACTAAACCAGTGTTGGTGGATGACACACTAAACCAGTGTTGGCGTTGGTTGGTGACACACTAAGCCAGTGTTGGTGTTGGTGACACACTAAAGCCAATGATGTTAGCGTTGGTGGGTAACACACTAAACCAATGTTAGTGTTGGTGGGTGACACACTAAACCAGTGTTGGGCGACACACTAAACCAGTGTTGGTGTGTGACACACTAAACCAGTGTTGGTGGGTGACACACTAAACCAGTGTTGAGGTGACGACACACCTAATCAATATTTGGTAGTAAGGTGAAACAGTAAACTAGTGTTGGTGGGCGACACACTAAACCAGTGTTGATTAGTATGTGACACACTACACAGTGTTAATTAGGTGACACTAACTTAGTGTTGTTGGGTGACACACTAAACCAATGTTGGTGGGTGACACACTAAACCAGTGTTGGTGGGTGACACACAACACCAGTTTTGGTGGGTGACACTCTAAACCAGTGTCGGTGGGTGACACACTAAACCAGTGGTGGTAGGTGACACACTAAACCAGTGTTGGTGGGTGACACTAAACAAGTTTTGGTGGGTGAAACACTAAACCAGTGTTAGTGGCAACAGCAAACCAGTGTTGAAGCAGGGGTGACACTAAACCCAGTGCGTTGCTGGTGGCACACACACTCAAACCAGTGCTGGTGTTGGTGGGCACACACCAAACCAGTGTTGGTGGCACACACTCAAAACCAGTGTTGGTGGGTGACACACTAAACCAGTGTTGGTGGGCGACACACTAAACCAGTGTTGGTGAGTGACACTCTAAACCAGTGTTTGTGGGTGACACAATAAACCAGTGTTGGTGGGCGACACACTAATCCAATGTTGGTGGGTGACACACTAAACCAGTGTTGGGAGGTGACACACTACACAGTGTTGGTGGGTGTCACTAAACCAGTGTTGTTGGGTGACACACTAAACCAATGTTGGTGGGTGACACACTAAACCAGTGTTGGTGGGTGACACACTAAACCAGTGTTGGCGTAGGTGGGTGACACTAAACCAGAGTTGGTGTGTGACGCACAAAACCAGTGTTGGTGTGTGAACACACCAAACCAGTGTTGGTGGGTGACATACTAAACCAGTGTTGTGGTGACACACCAAACCAGTGCTGGTGGGTGTGTTGGTGGGTGACACACTAGCCAGTGTTCGTGGTGGTGAGTGGCACTAAACCAGTGTTGGTGGGTGACACACTGAACCAGTGTTGGTGTGTGACACACTCAACCAGTGTTGGCATTGGTGGGTGACACACTAAACCAGTGTTGGTGAGTGACACACTAAAACAAGTGTTGGTGGGTGACACACTAAACAAGTGTTGGTGGGTGACACTAAACCAGTGTTTGTGTGTGACACTAAAAAGTGAGTGGGTGACACACTAAACCAGTGTTGGTGAGTGACACATTAAGCAAGTGTTGGTGGGTGACACACTTAACGAGTGTTGGTTGGTGACACACTAAACCAGTGTTGGAGTTGGTGGGTAACACACTAATCCAGTGTTGGTGGGTGACACACTAAACCAGTGTTAGAGTTGGTGGGTAACACACTAAACCAGTGTTGGTGGGTGACACACTAAACCAGTGTTGGCATAGGTGGCTGACACTAAAGCAGTGTTGGTGTGTGATGCACAAAACCAGTGTTGGTGTGTGACACACTAAACCAGTGTTGGTGGGTGACACACTAATCCAGTGTTGGTGGGTGACACACTAAACCAGTGTTGGTGGGTGACACACTAAACCAGGGTTTGTGGGTGACACCCTGAACCAGTGTTGGTGTTAGTGAGTGACACACTGAACCAGTGTTGGTGATGGTTGGTGACACACTAAACCAGTGTTGGTGTTTGTTGGTGACACACTGAAGTGAGTGTTGGAATGAAAGTAACATGGGAAAAGGTAACGGAAAAAAATTAGGAACAAATTAATGGCTAAGAAAGAACAGGAAATAAAGTAACAGGAAGTAAAGTATCAGTAAATAGATGGTTTCGTCCAAACTTCCAAACTACCTCTTTGTGCGGCAACGTATGGTGTAAACCTTACTCGGATGGCAGCTGCACAGACCATCTTCATGGATGGCACTTTCAAGATGGCACCAAATCAGTTTACACAGGTGTACTGTATGTACTTCGAGTCCCATTAAGCACAACCTATGTTTCGTGTGTCTATGCTCTGATGCAGAACAAGACACGAGCAGTGTACTCGGAGCTGTTTGATGCCATTGTCGACCACAGCATTGGGTTGGAACTTAACCTGCAGGTGTGCACTGCTGTGACAGACTTTGAAGATGCTGTATTTCTTTCAATTGGTGCCAGCTTTGGCAGAGAGTTGCAGAGTAAGGACTGCTTCTACCACGTAACACAGAGTGCCTGGCGTAAGATCCAGCAGCTTGGTCTATCACAGCATTACCACTCAATCATGGAGTTTCGCCAGTTCTGTGGTATGCTAGATGGACTCGCCCTCCTGCCCACATCCGAGGTATCTGATGGCTTGCGTCACCTCACGACTGTTGCTCCCGCCGAGATACTGACTTATTCGATACAACCTATGTCACAGTCAATTACAAAACCATCCAGCCTGAGAATTCACAGAGCATCATATTGAGTCATATTCCCTTAGATGTTTAGAACGTTCATGAGGCAACATTAGATGGCAACTCCTTTACTAATAACGTGTGCGAGGGCTGGAACAATAAGTTTGCGAACCTGGTCAGCCACGACCATCCTTCTATATGGAAATGTATAGAGAGGTTCCAGAAGGACCGCTCCCTTGAAGAAACTATCGTGCAGCAGAACTAAGTTGGTAATGCACCCAAGATTAAGATCAAAAGAGGTGCTGCGCAACTGCAGGAAAAGCTCCAACGTCTCTGCCAGGAAAGGGTGAAGGGAAGAATAACCATTCCTGATTTTTAGAAGGTGTTGGCCTTCTACTAGTATAATGTAATAATGTGTATTTTATCAATAAAGTGCTTGTCTATATGTTTTTATTCATATTATATTTCATGTATACGCTGTTACTTTTTTCCAGTAAATTGATACTACCACTGATACTTTTTTCCTAACAAAATTTGTTACTATTTCCGTTACCCTTTTCTTGTCAATTTCTTTCCGATTAGCAACTAAACCAGTGTTGGTGGGTGACACACTAGTTTCAGGTCACACGACATCTAGAGCCAAGGTTGTTAAGTCATTTAGGTAACGAGGGGTCAGGTCGCGTCAAGTCGAGGATCCTACACATACACAACTCAGACAAATCTAATTTAGACCTCCTTTAACTTCTCTTTATAAGACTGAAACGACACAAATACTGGCTATTTCCCTGTACACGTTGTCATGGGTAAGGTGATACAGAAGGTTGGTGGTGTTGCATAACATGCCAATGATTTACGAGACACAGCCAGGCAAGGATGGTTGATTTAGTTAGTGGCTCACCAAGAAGTCTGTGATCGCCAGCTCCAAGTTCCCTCTCTTCTAGTGACCTACTTTGTAGATTTTTAATCCCGATGGGACTGACCTGATTTATGGGTCAGTTTGCGGTCTAAATTCTAACCTCTTATGTTGGTACAATTTTACAGTCTGGTCTGCGATGTTAACTAACTCAGGGGTAAAAGGACACAACAGTCTTGGCCGAATACATACTTAAATCGCAAGTGCAGGTTTTGCTTCATGATATAGTTTGCGCCTTAAAGGTGCCAAGAGCATCCTCACTCGTTACCTGTAGGTCAGCCTTACAGTATACGACGTCACTGTATGAGAGGCTGTTTATTATGTACCTAATATATATTGAGGAAATAAGAATACACCTGAATTCTCGAGAATTAGAATTACAGTTCCACGACAAAATTCTTATTACATCAAGCTGAAGTTGGCTTGATTTGTCAGTCTGTACGTTCCGTAATTGTGTGCATTTGTAATCCTGGTTGTACTCTATGCATGCTTGTAGGTATACATACATACTCGGACTTCTACATATAATCAACACTTTACCCCGTCAGGGTTCGAACCCATGATTTTATAATTGTGACCGGGGAATGCTACCTCTGGGCCACCAGCACACTAAAAGCAGTCCTAGACTGTTATATTTCACACAAAGTCTGTTCAACGAGCTTATGGCGCCGTGAACCTCAAATATATATATACTTGTGTATATATATATATATATATATATATATATATATATATATATATATATATATATATATAAATATTTGTATATATAAATATATATGTAGAGGTCCGAGTGCTTTATTGGGCAAACGAAATATATATGAATTGTAGTGGACGTCTCCCCTACAAACTGCTTAGCTGCACACCACCTGCTACCGTCTTCCCTAGCAACCAAGCGTATCCGCATTCCAATGCCCGCCGTATCCTAGCAACCGAGCCAAAAGGCCGGCGACTTCTCGGGTTTTCCCAACATGACTCATAGCGGCTGCTGGGTATATAAGCTGTCTCTCCATTGATATTCATTCTGCCCATTTTCCTGAACAAGCAACACCTCCTCCAGCAAGCTCCTAGCTGTTACATTTATTCAACCAGGAGGCCAGCAACAGGCAACATCTTCTCTAACGAAGCTCCTGCACATCTACCTCCTTCAACACGCTACTCACCGAACGTCTTCTACTGAGCAGCTCCCCACCACACAGCATCTCCAGCACCAGACTGTCTTCATATAACTTATATATTATACAAGAAAACCACATTAGTGTTTCCTTCCATCCTGAGTGCTAGACAACATTAATATCTCGATACCCCTACAGGATCCTCGTGTTTCGAAGCAGGATTTGGTAAAACGTAACTCTGACCACCTATGTGATACGGGTAGTCCCCATTAGAGGTTCACGGCGCCATAAGCTCGTTGAACAGGCTTTTTGTGAAATATAACAGTCTAGGACTGCTTTTAGTATCCCGGTGGTCCAGAGGTAGCGTTCCCCGGTCACACTCATCGGCTCGTGGCCAGTGGGTTCGAATCCTTGCGGGGTGAGGTGTTGATTGTGTGTGTATATATATATATATATATATATATATATATATATATATATATATATATATATATATATATATATATATATATATATATATATATATATACACTGTTAAACAAATGTTAATCAAGAACTCCCCCAACAATACAGGTGGCAGCATTTATAAGGTTCCTTGCAAGGAATGTAATATGTTTTACTTAGGCCAGACAGGTAAAGATCTTGTAACTAGACTTAAACAACATACAGTAAATATAGTGTTAGGACAGGCAAGGAATCCAATGCTCTGTTTTTTCATTTGAGGGATAATAAGCATTGCATTGACTGGGATAATGCCTCCTCAATATTACCTTGTAATTCAATTGACAGTAGGAACATTATAGAATCCAGTCTCATTAAACATACCGAATCCGTCAAAATGAATTTGAGTAATGTTATGTACAAACTGGATAATTTCGAAATTAAGAAAATTTGTAACCAGGTGAGAAGGTTGGGTTATCTTACCCTCTGACCTGACTACCGACTGCTGCGGTGGTTTTTGAAGATTAGTAGGGTCACTACCTAATACCTGACCATTGTGGACTTGATCTCACCCTCCTCTGTGTATATGTATATATATATATATAAATATATATATATATATATATATACACATATATATATATATATATATATATATATATATATATAATACCCGTAGCGGTTTAAACGCAGCGTTTACGTATATTGATTGCCTCGCCAGAGCGAACTTTCATACTTGGGTTTTTCCACCTACTCTGTGGCGAGTGTCGGCTCAGACGCTATTTTTAGATTCGCCTCCGCCTGTTCACCTCCTCCTCCGCTTGGGCAAGCGCGCTGTAGGTTGCTCCGCTTGACAGCCGCGCTGTAAGTTCGCAGTGCATGTCTCTATTGCGTTAACACTGACGTCATATGCGTATCGGACTGTGATTGGCCTTAAACCCTCTCCCTCTGCTGCTGGCTGTGTTTGGCCGTATGATGTCACGAGGGAGGAGAGAAAGAACGGCCTTGACCTAGCGTAGTTCATCCCCTCAGACCACTCGTGTATCCCATTAGACCCATTGTTCTGTGATGGCTTCCTTGGTTCACCACCGCCACCAGAGAGACCTTTCCTTACCTGGACCCAGCCACCTATTTGAAAGTTGCATAGTAATTCTAGGCTACGGTGAAGTACCCAGATCATTCAAAGATTTGGAGAAAGGAACGCGACGAGTTGATCTCGGCGCCAGCGCGCGTCAACGAATCTCTGCGATTCGCACTCAAGAAGATGCAGCCAAGATCAAAAATACCTTAATCACAAAAGTCTGCGTGCTTTAACGATCAGGTATTGCCAGAACAAGATTAACAACAAAGTGAAAATTTACCAGGTGGGTTATTTGATTCGTCAGGCGCGACTGGCATGGCGGACGCGGCGCTCAGTGCGGGAATCATACGTGAATATCACCTTGGCGATGTCATGGCGCGGAATTACCAGGCCAAACCCTTCAAGTAAGCCTACTCTGGTTGGCTGCACCGGTTTAAGAAGAGAACAAGATCACCAACATCAACATTAGTGGTGAGGTAGTGCTGACCCGTGCTTGGCGGCTAGAAGGAATTTTCCTCCGTTAAGTATGAGATTATGGAGGAAGGGCAGTACACCGACGACCAGGTGTTTCATATGGACGAATCTGGTCTTTTCTGGGAAAAAGCTACCGTCAGACCTTCGTTATAAGAATGCCAGCAAGATTCGGGCGGAAGATGCAGAAGGAACGCATCACCGTCCTGTTTACCACCAATGCCTCCGGTACCTGTAAACCAAAGTTATCGGTGATTCACAAAGCCCGCAAGCCGCACGCCTACAAGAATATGGACATGAACAAGCTTAATGTCCACTGGCTAACCGCACGTAAGGCGTGGATGTCCTCTTCTCTATCCCTCTTCTGGTTTGACAACTGTTTTGTTCCTGACGTGCAGAAATTCTGCGAGCAACAGAATGTTCCTTTCAATATTTTGTTGCTCCTTGACAACGCACCTGGACACTCGCCCCTACTTATGGATCGTCACCCCAACGTAAAAGTGGTCTTCCTTCCTCCCAACACTACGTCATTAATCCAGCCCATGGACCAGGAGTTGATCTGCAATGTGAAAGCTGCGTACTCTGCAAAGAAGTTCAAGCTCCTGAACGACTCTACCAACACCAAGGATGAGTTGCGTAAGCTGGGTGACACCGACAGCGAGAGTAAAAGCGACGAGGACAAGGAACAAGAGGTGGCGACTCAAGAAGTTCTCGTCAAACAATTTTGGAAGAAGTTTAACGTCAAACAAGCTGTTGAGTTCTTGGTGAAGGCATGGGATCAGCTGTCTATTGCTACGATTCGTCACGCATGGAGACATGTGTTGCATGGCATACCAGGTGAGAGGAGGAGTGAACCTGTGACTGGTGAGGTTCAGACTGTTGCAGTAGCAGTGGACCTTGCCAGAGAAGCTGCGCTCAATATTACAGCTGAAGGCTTCTCCGAGACCACCAACGAAGACATCCTGGAGGTGATCAGAGATCCTGAAGTGACTGCCGACGAGATGTTGGAAGAAGATCACGTCAGTGAAGAGGAGGAAGAAGGTGCGTCATTCTCCGAAGAACACAGTTTAAGTCATAGTGATATTAAGGGTGCCATGGAGTGTGCAGAGAAAATGAAGTCCTTCATTTCCCTCGACAATGACGATGACCTCTATGAAGTCTTCCATACCCGGCTGGTGCAGGCTATGGAGCCGTACATCACGGTGTATCAAGACAACATAAACACCAGCCGTCAAAAAAGCATAACCGAGTTCTTCGCCCGCAACCCACCACAGCCAGCCCAAGCCAGTGATAGTGACAGAGGTAGAGACAGTGAAGATGACTTTGAGGGATTTGTCAGGGAGGCCATAACAAGTGTGGGTGACAGTGATGGTGACTCACCTGAGGGCCAGTAGCCTGCCCTCTGCCTCGGAACCAGCCTCCATCCCCGTACGCCGACCCATCTCTTCTACTAACGTAAGTGTTCAGCATAACTTTTAGTTTTCCTAACTTAACCTTTATTTTTCCTAACCTAACCTCTTCTATATTACTTGTTTTTTCATACCATCATAAAGTTAAGATAAAATTTTTACTACAACATAGTTATGTGTCGTCAAATAGTGGAGTTTGGGGGTCGGGCCAGTTTCTATTGGAATTAATCCCATATGTTCTGTTGTTCACTTAGCGCGGTTTTCACTTAACACGGTACCCTGTGGGTTTTATTGACCGCGTTTAGCGGGGTACTACTGTATATATATATATATATATATATATAATATTGGCTCAAACCTTAAATACCCTAGATCTTTCATAGACAAATGCCTAAACATTACTAAGAAAACTTTTTATAGAACTGATCCCAAGCCCACCCATGACCATAAGAATATCTTAATATTATCATTCCACAAAAATTTCTCACAAATTCCTTAACAACTAAAAACCTGGAATGTCAATGTGGCATTTAAAAACTCATGCACTGTTAAACAAATGTTAATCAAGAACTCCCCCAACAACACAATTGGTTGCATTTATAAAGTTCCTTGCAAGGAATGTAATATGTTTTATTTAGGCCAGACAGGTAAAGATCTTGCAACTAGAATTAAACAACACAAATACAGTGTTAGGACAGGCCAGGAATGCAATGCTCTGTTTGTTCATTTGAGGGATAACAAGCATTGCATTGACTGGGATAATGCCTCCTCAATATTACCTTGTAATTCAATTGATAGTAGGAACATCATAGAATCTAGTCTTATTAAACATACCGAAGCATTCAACATGAATTTTTGTAATGGCATGTACAAACTGGACAATTTTGAAATTAAGATGATTTGTAACCAGGTGAGAAGGTTGGGTCACCTTATCCTCTGACCTGACCACCAACCCTTGTGTGCTATTTAAAGATTAGTAGGGTCATTACCTAATACCTGACCATTGTGGACCTGGTCTCACCCTCCTCTGTATATATACACCTTGATTTGTATTACTCTCTCTAGTCTGTACTCACCCCTGAAGATGTGAATTACACGAAAGCGCTTGGGAACTTCGTGTTTTCTTCTTTCCTTGTGGTTATCAGCATATATATATATATATATATATATATATATATATATATATATATATATATATATATATATATATATATATATATATATATATATATATATATGTCGGATTCATGTGGGTAATAGCACAGGAACTCTTGCAGGGTAGTGCCTAGAGCCCTAGACTGACTCCAACTTGGGAACGTCGTCAAGGACACGAGCAAAGTTTTTTTTTTTTTTTTTTACGGGAATTAGCCCACCCGGGCACAGGTCAAACGACCCACAACGGAGCCTGGGGGCCAAAAGAAAAAGAACGGAAAGAAATTGTAAATATAGAAAAAAAATGGTACTGTATTAATCTACACCACGAAGATGCCGGAAAAACAGCTTTTTAAAGCGAGACAGATTGTAAGAGCATGGAAACACAGAAGAAGGCAGAGCATTCCACAGTTTGGCTGTGTGAGGAAAGAAGGAGGTACTAAAACGGGTTATTCTCGTGTGACCGACATCCACAGAGAAACGGTGGGCACAGCGGGCAAGACGTGTGTTGCGATACCCACGGCCTTGCCGGCGGTACACAGGATGCCAAGTCCACCGAACATTGCCCGTTAAAGTACCTGTAAAAGAGAGAGAGTGAAGCAACATTGCGGCGAAGAGAAAGGGAAGAGAGATTGTCGACTAAAGAGGAGAGTTAATATGACGAAATGCCTTAGATTCCACCCTATCTAATAGTTGGACAGAAGAAGAGCCACCCCAGATATGAGAGCAGTACTCCAAGTTAGGACGAATGAATCCCTTATATACTTGGAGCAACTGCTCAGGAGTGAAGTAGCTGCGGCATCTGTACAGCATTCCCATCTTTCGGGAGGCAGCTCTAGTTATACTAAGGATGTGTGATTTCCAGGACATATTGGAGGAAATGGTGAGGCCAAACATATTTATTTCAGAATTTGGGAGGCTGATAGCGTCCTGAAACGTAATTGGTGGGAGATCGTCTAATTTACAAAGTGTAATTGGTAAATATTGAGTTTTATTACTATTGAACTTAACCAAGTTTGTACCTCCCCATTCAGAGATGCTGCACAGATCCGCGTTGATAGAAGTAATGATATCATTTCTAGAAACAAATCTAGTTTGAGAGTTAGGAGGAAGGGGAAAATGTAAGGAAGAGTTAAGAGTAGAATCATCAGCGTAAGAATGGATAGAATTAGTTGTAGTGTGAAGTAAATCATTGATAAAAGGAAGGAAGAGAGTTGGTGAAAGAACAGAACCCTGTGGGACGCCACTACTGGTAGAGAAACAGCGAGAAATCGATCCCTCGACACAACTGCCATGGATCGGTTCTCAAGGAAGCTGGAGATGAGAAAACAAAGTGGGGGAGAGAAACCAAAAGAGGGAAGTTTAGATAGCAAAGACTTGTGCCATACCCTGTCAAATGCTTTGGAAATGTCGAGAGCCACGACAAAAGTTTCCCCATAATCCCTAAGAGAGGATGACCAAAGATGGGTGCAATAGGAGAGCAGATCACCAGTAGATCTCGCCTGGCGAAAGCCATACTGGTGATCCGACAAAAGAGAAAGGCGTTCAAGGTGACGGAGAAAATGGGAGTTCAAGATAGTTTCGAAAATCTTAGAGAGGGACGAAGTTAGGGCAATGGGGCGATAGTTAGAGGGATTAGAATGGTCACCCTTCTTCGGGATGGGCTGAACCAAGGCATGCTTCCAAGAAGAAGGAAAAGTTTGGGTTTTGAGGCAAAGGCGAAAGAGGCGAGCAAGCACAGGGGCCAGGGCTTCAGCACACTCCCTCAGAACACGAGGGGGTATTCCGTCCGGTCCATGCGCCTTACTCACATCCAACCTGGATAACACACCGGCAACCCTGCGAGTGGAGATTATAGGCAAGTGCATAGGTTCAGTAGGAGGTGTTGGGGTAGGAGGGATAGAGTGGGAATCGTCTAAGGTGGAATTAGAGGAGAATAAGGTGCCAAAGAGGTTGGCTTTGTCAGGGGGAGAGTTGGCTATAGAGTTATTGGGACGGAAGAGGGGAGGAAAAGAAGGCGTGCAGAAGTTGTTACATATGTTTTTAGTTAAGGACCAGAAGGATTTACTAGAGGAAGAATTAGTCAGGACAGCGGTCTTTCTTTTAATAAAATTCCGCTTGGCCAGACGAAGAATAGCCTTACAACGATTCCTAGAAGTAATGAAAGAGGCGTGGGTAATAGGAGGGGATAGTTTCATAATTCGATATGCCCTATCTCTCACCCGGCAAGCAAGAGAGCAGGAGCGATCAAACCATGATTGTAATGTGAAAGTTTTGAGAGAAAATGGGATAAATGCACTCATACCGCCCTGTATAACCCCAACAATGCTGTCAGCACATACCGAGGCATCCCGAGTGGAAAAGGAACATTCATCCCAAGGAAAGTCGGTGAAGAATTCTCGCAAGGATTGCCAGCTTGCCCTCCGATAGTGCCATAGTTGACGTTTAGAGGGGGGTGGGGGAGGTGGTCGTGCCCAGTTTGATTTAATAGAAATAAGGTTGTGAACAGAAGACCCTAAGGGGGCAAAAATTTAGTATGAATATTGTGAGGGGGTTAAAGGTAAAACAAAGATCAAGAATGTTAGCAAGTTGATCGTGTCGATGAGGAATGCGTGTAGGGTGTTTGATTATTTGTTCCAAATCATTAAGTAAGGAAAAAGAAAGTGC
Source organism: Homarus americanus (assembly GCF_018991925.1). Taxonomy (NCBI): domain Eukaryota; kingdom Metazoa; phylum Arthropoda; class Malacostraca; order Decapoda; family Nephropidae; genus Homarus; species Homarus americanus. The sequence continues at coordinate 13,132,046 of NW_024722227.1, forward strand.
CTCGGCTCCACCTGGGTCATCCCTTGCAGAGCCAAGCCACTCTCTGTGATGTACATTGAAATCCCGTAGGTAGAGGATCTCGGTGTTGGGGTGAGTGGATAGCAACGACTCATGGCAAGAAGTGAGATAGTCAAAGAGTTCGAAATAGTTGGTAGAGTTGGGAGAACAGTATAGGAAACAAAGAAAAATAGTCACAGTAGGTAGAGATATTTTGAGCCAGATGACATCATAAAGGTGAGATTCAAGATTCGCGAGTCGGGCTACAGGTGTACGTGTGTTGCAGTAGGAGCATACACCTCTCTTAGAACGGAAGTAGGTATAAAGGTTGTAGTTAGAGACTTGAAAATGTTTGGGTGAAGCTGCTTTGGTCAGTTGAAGTTCAGAGAGTAGTAAGAGTTCGGGGGAAGAGGTTAATAGATGGCGCTTCATAGAAGAAAAATTGGATCTCAGTCCGCGAATGTTGGAAAAATGAAGTGTGAAAAAAGCCGATCCTCCAGCAACCGCGGTGGCGTCAGTTGAGGCCTCAGTAGCTTGATGAGGATCAGGTTGGCCCTAGGGTCCACAACCTTCCCGACCAGGGTGACCAATCTGAGAAGGCCCCGCTTCAGTATTAATATCAACTTACATAGGAGAATAAAATAGAATGAATAAAAGATATCAAGAATGAGGACGGTTTTATTTGTGGTGTTGTCAATAGTAAGAGAGACAGTTGAGACTCTGCAATTGTGTGTAAATGAGACAGAAAGATAGATCAGCAACCTAGGACTTGGTCACAATTTTCGTGATGCCATAAAACAGCAGGGGCTACCATTAGACAACACATTATGCTTCCAATATCTTCCCAGGCGGTAGTACCTCCCTGTTTGGTAGCTGCCTACTACCTACTACCTGCAATTATATTTCCATAACACAGCACCAGGTGAATCAACAACAAAATGCTATGGCAGCATCCACAGTGCACCCCAGCAAACTCTAATTAACTTCCCTAGCACGAGGGAAAGCAACAAAATTAGCACAACAGAAGGAAGGGATAAGAACCAAACAACACTTACATCCGGGCCTCAGACATCAAGTGGCGCGCACATGGCGACTTACAACAAACACCGGTAACGAATGTTAACCCTCAGAAACCAAGATTAGAAACAATCCTGGCAAGGTCGCCACTTGTAAAGGCTTGGACTTTGGGATATAAATCCCTTGCCAGCCTAATTAGGATCTTAGAAAAAGAATGACAAGAACCATGGGTTTCCAAGGGGTAACAAACAACCGTTAGAGATTGATATCTGTTTACTACGAAAATAATCACAATAATTGACACCACTCACACAAATATCAAATAAACAATTACGGGAGTCAAACAATTAATGAAGTCAAACAATTGAGGGAGTCAAACAATTGCGGGAGTCAACAATTACGGGAGTCAAACAATTACTGGATATTTCCTTCGGCGGCAGCCCGGTGGAATGTTCCGTTGACGCAGTGGTCCGCTCTCAGGGGTAAGGTCCAGGGCAGCTTCCTCACTTGGTGCCAGCGTTGGTGGGCGATGTCTTGCCACACAGGAGAGACGCCAGGGCACGGGCGGTGGATAGGGCGTGGAGGAAGTGGCGATGACGTGGCAGCCGTGGGAGTAGCTGGAGCAGGTTTCTCCGGAGATGGACAGCCGAATAGTGAAGGTCTGGGGAATAAGCCCACGAACCCCAGGAGCCTCAGATGAGCACACAACCAGAATTTGAACGAACAGCTGGGTGCAAGTACAGCTGTGTTGACGGCTGGACAGCGTCTGATGTGTGACGAAGCAGCAGCGACCTTCTCACCTCCGTCTACCCCCTAGTGGGGCAGCGAACAAGCAAACGAAAGGTGGACAACCATCCTGCTCCTTACCGCCCTTAAAGTAGCACCTTAAAGTATGAATGCATTCTGAGCATATGTGTGAAGCATGTTCCGGATGATGGTGGTGAAATGTGATTAGAATAGCCAAGTCCAGGTGTGAAATCAACGTTCCTCATGGTTGATTGCACACGTGGGACATAGGAGTACCTCTTCAAAAGTTTGTGAAAGGCTGTAGCACCTTAAAGTATGGGTGTATTCTGAACCTATGTGTGAAGCATGTTACGGGTGTTGGTGGAGAAATACACTCATGACTCGTGAAACCTAGAGAGAGTAATGAAAAAACAGCGGAGCACCCACCTGCCTGACTGGTCATGAGTGATTTTCTCTGTTTCTTGTAAATGCCTGCCCCTTGGCAGGTTACTAGTTACAACCTTCGGGTTCTGGATAGTTAGGACAGTTAGGATTATAGTATTTTGTGGGTCATTCCAGACAGGCTATGAGTGATCCATGTTCTTGTGTAGTATGACTAAATCGGGATTTCTATTTCTCAGTGATTGCTATAATTTTGTCGGATGCCTTTAAGGCATCTTCATCGGTGCAAGTAATATTTTTTAATGTTTTATGTGCCGCTAAGTGATGTAGGATGTACGAAGGAATTGTTTCAGATGAGTTCCTCGTTCTGGTGTCTGTTCTGGTGTATGTAGTACTGCTGCATTAGTAGTTCTTTTCAGATGCAATTAATATCTTTTAATAATTTTTTGATACCATGTATAACTTTTGTTTCCCATTGTAGTGTTATAAGCCACGCTAAGAAGTACTCTAGTGCTTGTGTACAATTATTGATTCCGTCTGTAGTGTGGGAAGGAATAGAAGTGTTATCTTTTACCAGTGCGTCTCATTAACCCCAATCACAGGTACTAGCTATTCCACGGTCACGGAAAATACTTTTATTAATTGTGTTTGTGCTGGTTCGGGATTTCTCTGAGGGGCGCTTCCACTGCATTACCATCCACTATAACTAAAAAAAAAACCCAATAACTAGTAGTAAGAATTTACCGGTATATATATATATATATATATATATATATATATATATATATATATATATATATATATATATATTCCCTGTATATATAATTAGTAATAAGATCTCAATGGTACGTCAATATGTGTGAGAATACAGCCGTTCTAGGAGAATTTCTATGTAAATTATTAACATATTTGTGAGGCAGGTGAATAAAGGGCAACAATTCCTTACACCTCTCCCGCACCGTTAACCCTGAGAGGTAATGGTTTGTCAGTTCGCTCCACTGAATTTATGTCCTTTGGTTTCATACATATCTCTCGTGACCTTTGCACTAATTCATCGAATTGCTTTATAACTGTAAGTCGGTGGTTAACTGATAAGTGACCTTGACCTTTGACTCCAAAATCAAGAGCCTTGAAAATCACATACTGTAGTAATAGGTGAAGACTTTCCAGTTATTGTGTGCCTGGCATCCCATCTGCATAGACAGATAAAAAGGTAACCTCAATCCAGAATTACTTTTTCAAACGTCATTTTCGGGAGACAAACTTCTTTCAACTAACTAACTAACTAACTAACTAAAACTAACTAAATAACTAACTAAAACTAACATACTAACTAAAACTAACTAACTAACTAACACTAACTAAAACTAACTAACTTACATTAACTAACTAACTAAAACTAACTAACTAAAACTAACTAACTAAAACTAACTAACTAACTAACTAAAACTAACTAACTAACTAACTAAAACTAACTAAGTAACTAACTAAGACTAACTAACTAACAAAAACTAACTAACTAACTAACTAACTAACTAAAACTAACTAAATAACTAACTAAAAGTAACTAACTAACTAAAACTAATTAACTAACTAAAACTAACTAACTAACTAACTAAGACTAACTAACTAACTAACTAACTAACTAAAACTAACTAACTAACTAACTAAAACTAACTAGCCAACTAACTATAATAAGACAAAATCTTACATGATGAGGTAAGCTAGGAGTTCTTAGTAGTAGAGTATTATAGTGAGAGGAAATGGTAGCGTGTCTCGAGGGTGTGATGTTAACACTGCATATTAACACAGGCTCAGTACAAGTGTAGTATATAAAACACCAATGCGTGTTACAGCTTTATTTTACTAGTTCAATAGGGGGGATTAATGGGGGGGTTCGTACACAATTTATGATAGACTATGGTATTCTAGTATAACCTAACCTCACAATTAGAATGGGCACTTCATTAAGTCGATCGCTGGGGAGGTTCGGAATCACCGTACTTCTACCGTCTACACAGCCAGCACTTATTGTTACACGTTGAGTTGACAGCACTCTGTCGATGGACCCGGCTGAGACTTCGTTACACTTAGTGGCGGGCTTCTCTCGAGCGGGACTGGGGACGTAGTAGCTGGCCCTTCTTGGTTACAAGACACACTCTCGTGAGGGGGGGGACTAGGACGTCCTATATATTGGGAGACGTCTGGTTGAGCTGATCGGGGGCGGCGAAGGGTCTCCTTACATTTGACCTCGCTAATGTAGGGTCAGGTCTGGACATTTTCTGAGACTATAACTTGTTGTATATTCTGGAGAAATCTTCAGATGAATGCCTGCCTGTTAACATGTTGGTGGGGCCGTGTGACATGAGAGGCTCTGGTTGATTTGTGGCCCCTTGGGTCTGGGCCTTGTCTGAGATGTACTGTAGGTTATTGTGTATATTGGGAGAGAGTCGGCAGGTGGCTCCTTACATGTTTGTTGGGGCAGTGTGACATGGGGAGGGGAGCTGGTTGATTTGTAACTCCTTGAGTGGCCGCGAGGCTTACCCTTACACTTGACCCCCCTAATGTCGGGTCAGGTCTGGACTGTTTCTGAGATGTAAGCTGTGGTGTGACAACCCATCACTACATAACTAAAACTAACTAACTAACTAAAACTAACTGTTACGAACCACGCCATCAATTGTCATGATCTACCTACCCAGCACTACGAACCACGCCATCTATTGTCCTGATCTACCTACCCAGCACCACGAGCAACGCCATCTAGGGACGAAACCCGAGTATGACTAGTCTTAGTTACCACTCCAGGGTTTCCCTTCTCCATATCCTGGTTGTTGCGTCACCTCCTCAAAGTCTTCCTCATCAACTCCAGTTCGAGGAGAGTTCAGTTCACTCTGGGAAGTGACCACAGGATCACCTATCCTGGAAACCTATGGCACAGTGACTACCTACCGTCTCTTCTACAATACTCAGCCTTACTCGTCAGCCATCTCAGCTCCGCACTTAAGTATTTGTAATCTTATATTGCCTCCCCACCTCCACCTTGCTTCAAATTATTGTATGTTGTATAAATATGTATATACTGGTAATGTTTAGGTTAGGTATGGTTAAGGGTAATTATAGAAAGCTGAATATTTTGTTAAGGAATTTATGGTACTTTATTATACACAACAAAAACTCGCATCCTTTGTCTACCCTTTTTTAGTCCGATTGTCTTTGTTTTTTTATTGTTGTTGCCTGTTGGGATCTGGGTAGACTTTTAACTATATTCTAAATCCCCAACTCGTAACACTAACTAACTAACTAACTAAAACTAATTAACAAACTAACTAACTAAAACTAACTAAAACTAACTAACTAAAATTAACTAACTAACTAACTAAAACTAACTAACAAACTAAGACTAACTAACTAACTAAAACTAACTAAACTAAAACTAACTAACTCGCTAACTAAAACTAACTAACTAACTAACTAACTAAAACTAACTAACCAACAATAACTAACTAACTAACTAACACTAACTAACTAACTAGGTAAAACTAACTAACTAAAACTAACTAACTAACTAACTAACTAAAACTAACTAACTAAAACTACCTAAAACTAACTAAATAGTTAAAACTAACTCTCTAGCTAAAACTAACTCACTAAAACTAACTAAAACTAACTAACTAACTAACTAACACTAATTGACTAACTAACTAAAACTAACTAACTAACTAAAACTAACTAACAAACTAAAACTAACTAACTAAAACTAACTAACTCACTAACTAACTAAAACTAACTAAAACTAACTAACTAAGTAACTAAAACTAACTAACTAACCAACTAAAACTAACTAACCAACTAAAACTAAATAACCAATTAACTAACTAAAACTAACTAACTACCTAACTAACTAACTAACTAAAACTAACTAACTAACTAAAACTAACTAAAAATAACTAACCAACTAACTAACTAAAACTAACTAACTAACTAACTAACTAACTAACACTAACTAACTAACTAAAACTAACTAACTAAAACTAACTGACTAACTAACTAAAACTAACTAACTAAAACAAACTAACTGAAAGTAACTAACTAACTAAAACTAGCTAACTAACTAAAACTAACTAACAAACTAAAACTAACTAACTAACTAACTAACTAACAAACTAAAACTAACTAACTAACTAACTAACTAAAACTAACTAACTAAAACTAACTAACTAACTAACTAAAACTAACTAACTAAAACTAAATAACTAACTAAAACTAACTAACTAAAACTAACTAACTAAAACGGACTAACAAACTAAGACTAACTAACTAACTAAAACTAAATAACTAACTAAAACTAAGTAACTAACTAACTAAAACTAACTAACTAACTAACTAACCAACTAAAACTAACTAACTAAAACTAACTAACTAACTAACTAAAACTAACTAACTAACTACCTAACTAACTAACTATATAACTAACTTAAAACTAACTAACTAACTAACTAACTAAAACTAATTAACTAACTAACTAAAACTAACTAACTAACTATATAACTAACTAACTAAAACTAACTAGCTATTTAACTAACTAACTAAAACTAACTAACTATATAACTAACTAACTAAAAATAACTAACTAACTAACACTAACTAACTAACTAAAACTAACTAACTAAAACTAACTAAAACTAACTAACTAACAAAAACTAACTAACTATAACTAACTAAATAACTAATTCTAACTAACTAACTAAAACTAACTAAAACTAACTAACAATAACTAACTAACTAACTAAAACTAACTAACTAACTTACTAAAACTAACTAACTAACTAAAACTAACTAACTAACTAACTAAAACTAACTAACTAACTAAAACTAACTAACTAACTAACTAAAACTAACTAACTAAAACTAACTAACTAACTAACTAAAACTAACTAACTAAAACTAACAAAGTAGCTAACTAACTAAAACTGACTAACAAACTAAGACTAACTAACTAACTAAAAAACTAACTAAAACTAACTAACTAAAACTAACTAACTAACTAAAACTAATTAACTAACTAACACTAACTAACTATCACTAACTAACTAACTAAAACTAACTAACTAACTAACTAAAACTAACTAAGTAACTAACTAACTATATAACTAAAACTAACTAACTATATAACTAACTAACTAACTCAAACTAACTAACTAGCTAACTAACACTAGCTAACTAACTAAAACTAACTAACTAAAACTAACTAACTAACTAAAACTAACTTACTAACTAAAACTAACTAAATAACTAAAACTAACTAACTAATTAACTAAAACTAAATAACTAACTAAAACTAACTAATACTAACTAACTGAAACTAACTAACTAAAACTAACTAACTAACCAACTAAAACTAACTAACTAAAACTAACTAACTAACTAACTAAAACTAACTAACTAAAACAAACTAACAATAACTAACTAACTAACTAACTAAAACTAACTAACTATATAACTAACTAATTAAAACTAACTAAAACTACCTAAAACTAACTAAATAACTAAAACTCACTAACTAACTAAAACTAACTAACTAACGAACTAAAACTAACTAAACCTAACTAACAAACTAGTTAAAACTAACTAACTAACTAACTCACTAAAACTAACTAACTAAAACTAACTAACTAACACTAACTAACTAACTAAAACTAACTAACTAAAACTAACTAACTAAAACTAACTAACTAAAACTAACTAACGAACTAAAACTAACTAAAACTAATTAACAAACTAACTAAAACTAATTAACTAACTAACTAAAACTAACTAACTAACTAACTAAAACTAACTAACTAACTAAAACTAACTAACTAAAACTAACAAACTAACGAACTAAAACTAACTAAAACTAATTAACTAACTAACTAAAACTAATTAACTAACTAACTAAAACTAACTAACTAACTAACTAAAACTAACTTACTAACTAACTAACTAAAACAAACTAACTAACAAGCTAAAACTAACTAACTAACTAAAACTAATTAACTAACTAACTAAAACTAAAACTAACTAACTAAAACTAACTAAAACTAACTAACTAGCTTACTAACTAAAACTAACTAAAACCAACTAACTAACTAACTAACTAACACCAACTTACTAACTAAAACTAACTAACTAACTAGCTAAAACTAACTAACTAAAACTAACTAACTAACTAAAACTAACTAAGTAACTAATTAAAACTAACTAACTAACTAAAACTAACTAACTAACTAAAATTAACTAACTAAAACTAACTAACTAACTAACTAAAACTAACTAACTAACTAAAACTAACTAACTAACTAACTAACTACAACTAACTAACTAACTAAAATTAACTAACTAACTAACTAAAGGCAACTAGCTTTAAAGCCTTCAACTGGCAAAACTGACACAACTGAGGAACTGGCTAACTGACCATAAAAACCAACTTCAACAACTTCAGGCAACTGAAGTAATTAAACTGATTAACTAGCTGAGCCCAACTAACTGGCTAAGGCAGCAACAAACTAACTAACTAGCTTCAACTCACTCAAACCCTAACTATTCCAACAAACTAACTGAAGTAATTAAAAGCCTAATTGAAAACTGAAACTCAACTAACTAACTGGACTTCAAAACTGTAACTGCCACAACTAACTTAACTAGCTTGCTAACTAAGTAGCAAACTGGCTGCTTAAACCCCAACTGGCTTAACTGAACACAACGCTGACTTAGCTAGCTAAAGGCAACTTAACACAACTGGCTAAAACTCAACTTAACAAAAACCAACTGACGCACTAAAACCAGCACAACTAAAAGGCGCTAACTGACAACTAAAACTAACTAAGTGACTAATTAAAACTAACTGTATCTGACTAACACAAAACTAACTAACAACTAAATTAACTAACAAAACTAACTAACAACTGAGAACTAACTAACTAACTAAAACTAACCAACTAACTAACTATGCAACTAACTCAACTAAAATTAACTAACTAAAAACAAACCAACTAACTAAAAACCTAACTAAAAGGCAACAGCAAACTAACTAACTAACTAACCAAAAACTAACTTCAACAACACAAAACTAACAACTAATTAAAACCAACTAACTAACTAAAACAACTAACAACTTAATAAAACCAATTACCTTCCTAATAACTAACTCAACTTCAATTCTGCTAAGTAACTAAAAACTAGCTAACTAAAAACTAACTAACTAACTAAAAACTAACTAACTAAAACTAACTAACTAAAACTAACTAACTGAAACTATCTAACTAAGTAAAACTAACTAAACAACTAAAACCAATAAACTTAACTAAAACTAACTAACTAACAAAACTAACTAAAACTAACTAACTAACTGAAACTAACTAACTAAAACTAAAAAACTAACTAACCTAACAACTAAAACTAACTAACTAACTAAAACTAACTAACTAAATAACTAAAACTAACTGTAGCATCGCACTACCCTTTATAATTGGGATTGAATCCATAATAGTTTCAGAAGAAAAATTGTGTAAGCTAATGCCAATAAGATTTACGGAACTGTAATAGGATTTACAGCCTGAGTAAGGTATTGACGTTTGTAAAAAATATGACTTGTTGAGGAGTTCAATGAAAGAGACCTTGGTTTTATTAAACCAGCTGTTAGATCTGACTACAACACCCGAGAGACTTCGCCACCGTCTCACTTCGTGATGCCTTAACCTCGAGCTGTCAGGAGCATCAGGTGAAAAATTATCCCAGAAATGCAACTGAAAATAACTGCTGGCAGTTTTGATGACTGAGTTAGTTTTACGTAGTTTTTTAGGCTAAATGTATGAGAGGATAAGATGTCTTGATGATTAAGGTATGAAATCAATGGGATTGTTGCAAATAACTAAACGAGTTGACTTGGGTCATGATTATTTTAGAACAAAATACATGTGCGTTAGGATGTTTAATTTCGGTGTGATTTCTATAAAGAGATATCAGGTGATTAACTAAATGAAAATAAATTCATATATCACCTTTTGCTTGGCTTGTATTAATGTTTATATCAAGTTTTAGTATAGGCCTAAGTGTCGAAGGATGTTTGAAGAGTGTAAACTAGATTCTGAGGGTGATATAGAATTGAGTTTCTCTAATAAGAGCACAATTATTTCTAAATTTAACCACCATCATTATTGAGTGTGATGACGACAATATCGCACATGTCAGGACGGCCGTCTCGGTATCTGCTACAGGGGGCACGCGATGGCCGCCGACCCGCCCGCTCTGTTTGCGGCCTTAAAGAAACATGAACTATGACGGTAATATCGAAGGCTTATGTATCTATGTGCCGACTGGTGTGTTTGTGTCTGCCTAGCTATCAATTTACCTACTGTATATATCTATATCGACACATCTCTCAATAGCTCTACATATAGTATGTACAGTATAAGTACTTTCATATAAATATATACGTCTGAAAGTGTTTCCCTTTATCTATAACATACACTCTATCCATATATATATAAATAACACAAATGTACTTGATATAATGCCTGTTACGTCCCATACTATATTGTGTGTATTTCCTACACAGGCAAACTATTAAGGTTGTTCACATCATGTTTCTGAATCATGATAACTATATCCAGGTTCATGTGTCTCATTTACCTGCCATCAGGTGTAGTTGTTGCCAAAATTACACCAAGGTAAAAATATTCCTAAGATGCATGCAAGGCTTGTATTGCAAATTAAGTTTGTTTTCCTCATAAGAATTAAATCTAAAGTTAGCTGTACGGTAATTTCTTACAGGCTAAATAGCATTTTATGTTGAGGAAATATGTTTTTCATGCTTGTATGTGCTACCGTTGACATCCCAGTTTACTGACAACTATACTGGCATCAAACTTTTTGTTGCTGAAACACTGTGAAAATGGTGTGTATTTTCAATTTTGTGATTATAGCCATTTTACGGTATATCAGCTATGAGGTGAAGTCATCTAACTTTTGCTGTGTAGGCATATTCATATTTTGTGATTACATTCACATTACAATATGATTGCTACTTGTGCAGACACCATCGAGTCTGGGACAGTGGTTACCGTTAACTTGGACCTAGAGTAGTCTGACATGGTTCTTACCTGACACTGTATTTTATATGTCCATCTTCTGCATTGTGGTATGCGGAGTAAACCATTATATATACCATATCAGTAATCCGTAAATCCTGTAAGAGCAAGTAATTATTTATTTGATGCTCTCAATATTTAATTCAGTATA
>NW_024722227.1:13143569-13218925 GCF_018991925.1 Homarus americanus
AATGAAATAAGAATCACAAAGGAAGAAAATTAATTAATTCAATTTATGTTCTAAAGGAGTAATGACCAGCAAACATGAATTTAAGGAATAAGTATAATAAAATAAGAGTGATGAAGGAAAATATGCTGCAAGTAGACCAAACAAATATTACCAACATTACTATATCACACACGAAATATATATATACAAATCACTAAAAATGATTATTTCCCAAAGAGACACCAGAATCCCAGGCCTAACTACACGCATGTCACCAATAACGTACCCAGGCACAGAAGACTGGATAAAGCACTGCACACAGAGAAGAACTAATAACGCCCAACCTTGCCCACGTTTTCATTGGGAGCGTGGCACGCCGAGAAAGCGCGTCTCATATCACGTGATCAAGAACATTTGCTGATATTTATATAATTAATTAATATTACTTTGAGTTGACTTAACAGAGTAAGACAATGATGCATATAAATTACATACATAAATATACAATTAACCTAACGTAACTAAGAACAATAATAAAATAAAGTACAATTAACAATTTATTAATAGCTTGTAGGAAACCTAGGCGAACATATGCCTTCACGCTATACGAAGTTCCCGAGCCCAGGCTCGCGGATAATCAACTAACTAACTAACTAACTAAAAACCAACTAACCAACCTAACTAACCAAAACCAACTAACTAACCAAAAGTAACTGAAACTAACTACAACGTAACTAACCAAACCAAGAACTAACTAAATCAACTAAAACTGACTAAACAAACCAAAACTAACTAACTAACCAAAACCAACTCAACTAACTAACCAAAAACCAACTAACCAACTAAACTAACTAACTAACTAAAACCAACTAACTAACCAAAAACCAACCAACTAAACCAACTCAACCAAAACCAACTAACCAACAAAAAAAAACCAACTAACCACCCAACCAAAACCAAATAACCAACTAACCAAAAATAAAGCCAACTAACCAAAACCAACCCCAACTAACTAACCAACTAACCAAAACCAATTAACCAACCAACCAAAACCAACTCAACAAAAACCAACCAACTAGCCAACAAAACCAACTAACCAACCAACACCAACCAACCAACCAAACCAACCAACTAACCACCAAACCAACTAACCAAAACCAACTAACCAACCAAACCAACCAACTAACCAAACCAACTAACCACTAACCAAAACCAACTAACCAAAATTAACCAACCTAAAACCAACTAACTAACCAAAACCAACTAACCAACCAACCAAAACCATCTAACCAACTAAAAACCAACTAACCAACTAACAACCAACTAACCAACCAAAATTAACTAACCAACTAACCAAAACCAACCAACCAAAACCAACTAACCAACTAAAAGCAACTAACCAACGAACCAAAAACCAACTAAAACCAATTAACAAACCAACTAAAACCAATCAACCACCAACCAAAACCAACCAACCAACTAACTAAAACCAACCAACCAAATAACCAACTCAACTAAAAACCAACTAATCCAAAAAACCACCAACCAACGAACCAAAACCAACTAAACCAATTAACCAACTAACTAAAACCAATTAACCAACTAACCAAACCAACTAACCAACTAACTCAACCAAACCAACTAAAAACCAACCAACCAAAAACCAACTAACCAAAACCAACTTACCAACCAACTAACCAAAAACCAACTCAACTAACAAACCAAAACCAACAAACCAACTAACCAACCAAAACCAATTAACTAACTAAAACCAAAAAACCAAAAACCAACTAAAACCAACTAACCAAGCAACTAACCAACACCAACTAACTAACCAAACCAACTAACCAACTAGCCAAACCAACTAACTAACTAAAAACCAACTAACCATCTAAAATTAACCAACCAAAACCAACTAACCAACTAACCAAAACCAACTAACCAACTAACCAAAACCAACTAAAACCAACTAACCAACTAACTAAAACCAACTAACTAACTAAACCAAATTTACCAACTAACCAACTAAAACTAACCAACTACAACAAACCAAAAACCAACAAAACCAACTAACCAAAACCTAACTAACTAACTAAAACCAACTTACCAAGCAACTAAAACCAACTAACCAACAAACCAAAACCATCAAACCAACTAAACAAAAACCAATTAAATAACCAAACCAAACTAACTAAAACTAACTAAAACCAACTAACTAACCAACCAACTAACTAACACCAACTAACTAACAAAACCAACTAACCAAATAACCAAAACCAACTAACCAACTAAAATTAACCAACTAAAACCAACTAACCAACTAACTAAACCAACTAAACAACTAACCAAACCAACTACTAACCAACCAACCAACTAACTAACCACAACCAACTAACCAACTAACCAAAATTAACCAACCAACTAACCAAAACCAACCAACCAAACCAACTAACCAACCAAAACCAACCAACCAAAAACCAACTCAACTAACCAACCACCAAAAGCAACTAACCAACCAAAACCAACTAACCAATTAAACCAACCAACCAACCAAACCAACTCAACTAACTTACAAAACCAACTAACCACCCAACTAACTAACACCACCAAGCTAAACTCAAACCAGCTAACTAAAACCAACTAACCAACGAACCAAAAACCAGCTAAAACCCAACAAACCAGTTAAAACCAACTAACTAACTAACTAAAACCAGCTAAACCCAACTAACAAACTAGTTAAAACCAACTAACCAACCAACTCAACAAAACCAACTAACCAACCAAAACAAACCAATACCAACCAACCAACTAACCAAAACCAACTAACCAAAACCAACTAACCAAAAACCAACTAAACCAAAACCAACTAACTAACCAACCAACCAAAACCAACATACCAACTAACCAAACCAACTAACCAAAACCATTAACCAACCAAAAAACCAACCAAAACCAACTAACCAACCAAAACCAACCAGAACTAACTAACAGAAAAGCAAGTAACCAACCAACTAACCAACTAAAACCAACTAACCAGCCAAACACCAACTAACCAACCAACCAACCACAACCAACTAACCAAAACCAACTAACCAAACCAACTAACCAAAACCAACTAACCAACTAACCAAAAACCAACTCAAATAACTAACCAAACCAACTAACCAACCAACCAACCACAACCAACCAACTAACCAAAATTAACTAACCACCAACCAAAACCAACTAACCAACCAACCAACCAATCCAAACCAACCAACCAACCAATCAAACAAAACCAACTAACCAATAACCAACTAACTAACCAAAACCAACTAACCAACCAACACCAACCAACCAACCAAACCAACTAACCAACTAGCCAAAACTAACCAACCAAACAACAAATCAACAAAACCAACCAACCAACTAACCAACCAAAACCAACTAACCAAAACCAACCACCAACCAAACCAAACCAACAAACCAACCAACTAACCAACCAAACCAACCAACTAACCAACCAACTCAACCACAACTAACCAACCAACCAAAAATCAACTAACTAACTAAACCAACTAACCAACTAACCAACTAACTAACTAAAACTAACTAACCAACTAACCAAATAAACCAACCAACTAAAAGCAACCAACTAGCTAACTAAAACCAACTAACCAACCACCACCAACTAACTAAAACTAACCAACTAACTAGCTAAACCAACCAACCAAACCAACCACCAACCAAAACCAACTCAACCACCCAACTAAAAACCAACTAACCAACTAAACAAAACCAACTAACCAACCAAAATTAACCAACCAAAACCAATTCAACCAACCAACTGAAAACCAACTAACCAAAACCAACCAACTAACTAACCAAAACTAACTAACTAACTAAACCAACTAATCAATCAACTAAACCAACTAACTAACCAAACCAACTAACCAACTAACCAAAACCAACTAACTAACCAACTCCACTAAAAACCAACTAACCAACTAAAAGCAACCAACTAACCAATTAAAACCAACTAACTAACTAAAACTAACCAACTAACTAACTAAAACCAACTAACTAAAACTAACTACCTACCTAACTAACTAACACTAACTGCTTTTAGTGTCCTTGTGGCTCAGCCGTGAAGCCTCCCTTAATTACACCCAGTAGGTCGAGGTTCGATTCCTTGCTGGTGAGGTCGTTGATTATATGTTCAAAGTCCGCTGTTATATGGACTAAAAATGAAGTATATATATGTACCTCGCGTTTCATACCAGCTGGATTCGGTAAAATGCTACTGACACCACATAAGAGCACGGCAGTTTCCCAATGAGGTTCATGGCGCCATCAGCTCGATGAACAGGCTTTGTGAAATATAACAGAGTCTAGAACTGCTTTTAGTGTCCATGTGGCCCAGCCGGTAAGCGTTCCTAGTCCCACCCAGTAGGTCGAGGTTCGATTCCTGCTGGTGAGGTCGTTGATTATATGTTCAAAGTCCGAGTGTTATATGGACTAAAAATGAAGTATATATATGTACCTCGCGTTTCATACCAGCTGGATTCGGTAAAATGCTACTGACACCACATAAGAGGCACGGGCAGTTTCATGAGGTTCACGGCGCCATCAGCTCGATGAACAGGCTTTTGTGTGAAATATAACAGAGTCTAGAACTGCTTTAGTGTCCTTTGGCCTAGCCGGTGCGTTCCTCAGTCACACCCAGTAGGTCGAGGGTTCGATTCTCGTTGTTGAGGTCGTTGATTATATATATATATATATATATATGTATATATATATATCGTCAACACGTCGCGGCCCAGCTGCCTCCAGACACATATTGTTTGCGTGCATCCACCGTGCTGCTTGTCACATTGTATTAGTAATATGGTAAGTCAACATAATGTAACAGCAAATAACAACGAGTGTACAGTTGTTAGTTATTGAGCACCCTGCTACACAATTTTGCTGTGTCCGGACTGTAAGATAGAGGCCGCCACACGTTCAGCGGTGGTACAAGTGATTTAAGTTGTAATGTAAAAGTTTACGATTAACTTCAGTCCCACAGATTGATAAAACTAGACAAAAGCTGTAGTGAGGTATCATTATATGATCCGTTAAAGGGTGAGGGCAACACACTTTCCACACGTCTGTCCTCCAGTCTTGGCGTTATCAGAAGGGCCTCATCCACACTCTTCACTGGGATTAAAAATAATAAAAATAATCAACATGTTTGTACTACAACTTTATATGAGAAATAAACAATAACTAGTAGTGCATTTAAGAAATATGTAACACCGTGACAGCCTCGTTACTTACAACTTCTTAACAGTCCAAGAACCACTGACTCCCCTCCCAAACCTTCCCCGTGTTCAATGTTTCCCTTATATAGTCACCAAACTAATGTGGGGTTTCCATGGGCTTAACCCTTTACGACTTCATTCTATTAGAAGGTAAGGTATTGGTTACTGAGACTAATTAACTTTATATATATATATATATATATATATATATATATATATATATATATATATATATATATATATATATATATATATATATATATATATATATATATATATATATATATATATATAGCTGTTTTAATAAGCCAATTCTATTACAATACAATTATCAACAGTAATCGGAGATTACTATTATACAATTATAAATTACGTCAACCAAGTACGTAACACCAAAAATTCAAAATCTTAATTAAAGCATTTTGAAATGGTTGTGAGATTATCTTTTTTAACTTAATCAAAACTCGCAGGAGTTGCTCAGAAAAATCAGAGTATTTGTAGTTGTCTTTTGAGGATAATGTAATGATTCAATTCTTACACATGATGATGGGAACACGTGACATTTTTTCACCTGGTGATTAAGTCCCCTAACGCTACCTTGGGTGTTAGGTTAGATTAAGTTAAGTTAGGTCAGGTTAGGTTAAGTTAAATTAGGTTAAGTTAGGTAGGTTAGCATGGGTGATTAAACTTAAGGTGAATTAAGTTGGGGTGACTAATCTTCAAGTGATGCCCGAGACTTCAGTTAACTTTACCAAGACAATGTACGACCACAATGTCCTATTCATAGTTTAATCAACAGGTGTACTTCAGGTCATATGTCTAATTACTCAACAAATTAATCAGTAAATGTCCCTTACAACATTTGGCCATCAATTAACACCTCACTCCAACACCTTGACAGGAGGCCACAAGTGTACACGTGACATTTGTCCTTTACCACAGTTTAAAGTTGAAGTATTGTGGTGGTGTGGCCAGGTATATGTTGAACACTTCTGACTGTGGTGGTGTGGCCAGGTATATGTTGAGCACTTCTGACTGTGGTGGTGTGGCCAGGTATATGTTGAACACTTCTGACTGTGGTGGTGTGGCCAGGTATATGTTGAACACTTCTGACTGTGGTGGTGTGGCCAGGTATATGTTGAACACTTCTGACTGTGGTGGTGTGGCCAGGTATATGTTGAACACTTCTGACTGTGGTGGTGTGGCCAGGTATATGTTGAACACTTCTGACTGTGGTGTGACCAGGTATTTGTTGAGCACCATTTTTAGGTACGCAAGGAGGCAATGTGGGGGCAACTACACTCAGCCACCTTCATTTCCCCAACTGAAAAATTAGGTGCCCATTCACACGTAAGTAAAAAGGGAGTGATCTGAAGGCAAACGAGTTCCCGTAATTCCAGGAGGTTAAGTGTTTTATCCACTGAGCAACCGCTCCCCAATTCCTGCTAGCAATAACTAAAAATTAAAACAAAAGTACTAGTAAATTCTACTTACAGTTCTTCGTAACTTACTGTCAGTAGTTAAAAATTTAGTTTTTACATTTTTCTGGGAATTTTGTTGAAATTTCAATTAATCATCATTATGGAACTCGACAGTGAGCCGTCTAGTGTAGTCTATGTCATGAATCGTAAAACCTCGAGAGTAAGATACTGGTTCTGGTAACAAAGCAAACATCTTCTAGTTTCCACATCTTGAGGTCCAGCTTTTCAGTAGAGCCTGTGAGGAACCTGGAATCCCTGATGGCCTTATTTACCGGAGAGCATCCGGGCAGAGTGAAGGTGAGAGCGAGACACTGTAGTACAGCCAAATCTTTGTTGGGGGAAGCTTTTTTGTATACACAGACGTCGGAGTCAGGCTAAGACAACTGTCAAACCCAAATACCAAAACAGTTAAAGTTCAATGCAAAGTCTAAAAATTACGAACGTATACTAAAAAGATCAATTGGAAACGAAATGTTAGAAAAAGTTCTTTAGTTTGTTTATTTCGTTGTTTATACTGATAATACACGCTTATCATCCGTGTTGTCATAACTCATTCATACCATTAAATGCCTCACCTTTCATGTCATTCATCATCACTAATAAAGTTCTATTAAAACAATGAAATCGCCTGAAGATGAGCCCCCAAGGCTTTTATAAATATTAACATCACAAACACTTACCTAATTTAACCCAACCTAACCCCAAAGTAGGGTTAGGATAACCAGCTAACGCTTATCTAACCTAACTTAACCCAACCCCTGCAAGTTTGCGGATGACACCAAAATAGGGCGGCAGATTAATTCAGGACAGGATGCAAATGCATTACAAGAGGATCTAAATAAACTGCAGGGGTGGTCTGAAAAATGGCAAATGAAATTCAACACCAGTAAGTGCAGCGTACTTAATATTGGAAGAACAAATACTGACAATGTATACAGCCTTAACAACATCAACCTAGAGAAGTCGACTTGTGAAAGAGACCTTGGGGTACTTGTAAGCCCGGACCTACGGCCTAGAAAACAGTGCGTTAATGTTCGAAATAAGGCAAACAGAGTATTGGGTTTTATTTCTAGAGGTGTAAGTAATAAGAGTGCAGAGGTCTTATTGCAACTATATCTTGCGCTAGTCAGGCCGCACCTCGATTATGCGGTTCAGTTCTGGTGTCCTTATTATAGAATGGATATCAATTCACTGGAGTCGGTGCAGCGAAGAATGACGAAAATGATTCCGGGACTTAGAAACCTTCCATATCAGGATAGGTTAAAGAAATTTAACTTGCATTCCCTAGAAAGACGAAGAGTGCGGGGAGATATGATAGAAGTATTTAAGTGGGTGAAAGGAATCAATAAAGGGGATATAGATAAAGTTCTTACAATATCCGAGCAGGATAGGACTCGGAGCAACGGATTTAAGTTGGATAAGTTTAGGTCTAGGAGGGAGATAGGAAGGAACTGGTTCACAAATAGGGTGGTGGACGAGTGGAACAAGCTTAGCAACTTTGTAGTAAGTGCTGGAACTCTGGAAAGTTTCAAAAGGAGGCTAGATAGATTCATGGATGATAGAGTGGTTGTAACTATCGACAGGAGCTGCCATGCACAGGCCAACCGGCCTATTGCAGACTCCTTATTTTCTTATGTTCTTATGTTAACCAGTTAAGGCTTATCTAACCTAACTTAACCTACCCCCCCCACACCTAGGTAGCGTTAGGGTGGTTAATCTTCAGATAAATAAGTTTGGGGATAGTCTTCAGGTGATCCAAAATATGCGAACAAAATGCTTTGTTCGTGGCTAATTAATTAACACGGAGTGACGGACGGTAATCTTGCGGACACCGGAAGTCTGCCATGCCTCCAGGTTGAGCCCTGAATGAAAACAAGATGAAGAAGCAAGATTACTCAGGCAGTATTGACCCAGACGTCGACGACCAGGAAATCTCCTACCCACACTTAATAGAGTGAGAGTATGTGGCTAGGACTGAAAGCCAATTTGAGTTTTTGTCTCACTCTAGGTTATTTATAACATGGTAGTTTTACAAATCAACCATGTTCGGCCATTAAGGAACACTGTGAAGCATGTGACCAACCTGTAAATAAAATATTGTAGTCCTGGCCAGACCTCGTTAAGCCTTCAACCTAATGTATACTGGAAGGTCCACATACTCTCCCCTTCCCCGTCCATCCATTGTCAAGCAAGTCAAGTCAACTCAATTCCTCTGCGCTTCTTTAGCAAGTCAAATCTACTCAACTCCTCTGCGTTTCTTAAGTGATTTTTTGGTGTTAAAGGTTCTCATGCGCCATTTGCATGTTGTTAATGTACCATTTGTTCTGTGCGTCATTCCCGAAGACATGAAGTTGGGTCAGTTTTGCAGTATCTGAACTTGTCTGTTGCTCCTTTTATTTTAATAGTTAACTCCTTTAAATTTTCATCGCGCTGTTTTGTTCCCTATTTCATCTAAAATTATGCTTTCTTGTCATTGTTTAATGTACTTCCAACGTCTTGATGCTTGTTCTTAACTTCTCTAAGTGAGAGCATGGCATTGTTGAGTGCGGAGAGCTTGTCCCAGTGAAGAGAGAGAGAGAGAGAGAGAGAGAGAGCCGTGAAAATCATGTAAAATTCGATTTATAACCCCATTTGAGTTAATATTTATGCAGTACAGTATAATACCAAACCTCAATGTCCTAAAATTCATAGTATATTCCATATATTTTATAAGTACTGTATAATAAAATACTGACAATATTATTGAGACCTGTCAATGACAATCGAAAGTTGACTTCGTACAAGTTGTGAACAAAACTGACTCTTACTAATGAAAATGGCAAACTCCCTCCTGTGCAAGATTTCCGTAAATGAAAAATCAAAAAGTCCTCTTTATGGCATTTGAAAAGCATACCAGAAGTGTGTAAACTATGTCTTGGCGTGTGTGTGTGTGTGTGTGTGTGTGTGTGTGTGTGTGTGTGTGTGGATAAAAATGTGTATGTAATGTGTGTGTTTGCATGTGTCTTTTTTCGATTAATTTATATGCAGCTATCTGGGTGTGTGTATAATACTTGTATGCGTGTTTGTATATGTGTCTGTACAAATACGCCTCTGTGTTTTGGTTTATGTATATAAACACAAGCACAATGCTGCGTATATGTACAGTATGTGTAGAGTGATGTGTATACAAGCGTGTGTATGCATACATGTGTACTTTGTGAATATATTTGTTGTATGTTTGTGTTTTTGTTTACATGTGTTAGTTTTATAATGCACATCTTTCGGTTGTATTGGTGTTTGTGAATGTATTAAGTTACAATATTCCTTAATGTAACTTTCAGGTTTGTCTGTGTTCGTGCTGTATATGCTTGTGCTTGTATGCGGCAGTATAAGAGTGTGCATATATACAGAATATAGTGTGTGGTTGGGGGGAGATTAATAAACCTCTGAGTGTAATCATGAATATTTGAATAAATTTTACGGCCCCAGGGAATAAGCTGCTGGCCTCTAAATATCCAAGTTTAATCTTGTTTTGATGTTAGCACGTATTACTGGGCTTCAAAAACTGAAGTCTTTAAGCGCGCATGCTAGACTAAATATATAACAAACATCAACAATTAAAAATAAAGATTGATACAACATCTTTGTTTTTCTCCTCGGAAGGCATACGCAATTAAGCACGTTTTGCCCTACAGGGAGTGAAAGCGTTCCCCACAGACTTGCTGTCTTGTAGTCTCAAATTATTTCCAAAAGAAATTAAGGAATATTAACACATGAAGGTGTACTGGTGTGTAGCAAGATACTAAGTTGAGGTATGAAAAAACCTAGAAGGTGAATATTGTATAACAAACAAAGCGTCCCTATGAAGGTGTCAGCGTCGGCGAAAACTCATATTCACATTCCCATTTATATTGCATTTAAAATGATAAAAACGGAGATGGAAACTTTCCCCAAAACACAAGGGAAATACAAATTGTTTTAAACATATATGAAGGTAAGTTGAGGAAGCAACAGTGTAATTCATAAAAATATAAAATCTTCCTAAGGTCACAGTTGACGCGTTGAGCAGAATAGATGTGAAGTCAAATGAGTACCCACAATGAGTGGGCGGAACAAATACGTAAGTAGGGACATCCCGAGAGGTACGCCTGCTGAATTTGAAACTCGTTCCCCATCCCCTCGTTTTTTTTCCCGAATGATAGGTACAGTCTCGTTCAAGATTCTTCGAACACTGCTGGAGACAGCTGGCAACTCAAGGCCGTTTGTTTACTGTAGTACGTTGTAAGCCCAACCATTAATTAAGCAACGGGAACTAAGTAACCAATCACCGATAACCTTTTACATTCATTCATAAAGTTATACTACATACTATAGTAAACAAACGGCCTTGAATTGCCAACTGTCTCCAGCAGTGTTCGAAGAATCTTGAACAAGACTGTACATGGGATACAATTTTTTCCTTGTGGTGAGTGAATCTTGTTGAAAGAAATACAGATGTAGGATAAGGCCAGTATTTACCATATGACCACTGACGGGTCTACTGTATGTATGAAACCAATTTATTTTGACCAAATTCAAGACCGGTCCTGTTAAGATGGTGAAAAACTACAGTGGGACAATATAGTAAATCCTTCGTGGACAAAATTTAGAACACCGCTATATGTCAGAATACTAGAACACCGCAAGATTCAGTGCTCAGATGCCACACATGCAGACACGGTATATTCTGTAACAATACTGCACAGCACATCTACAGTATAGTACAGAACAACACGTTAGGGAACACTGTACTGTAATATATCAGTATCACTATACCGTTGCAAATGTAGAATTACAACGTCACAGAAATGATGCAGAACAACAGTACAACATAATAACAGTATAATTCTCTAGAACCACAACAGGAGAGCAACAGTGTACGCAGCAGAAATCCTGCCTCAACGTAACATGGAAAACACTGCAATAATGCAACTATAACAGGGGGCAACATTGCAATAGTAAACATAATAAACAATAAAATACAACTGCAACGTCGCAATAATAATACATATGATGTGCAATAATTCAGCACAACAACAACACTGTACAAGACACACGATCTTTGTTAGAGTTTTAGAAAATGAACACAATATTGTTTTGGGTGATGCTACTTCTCAGCAAAACCAGAGAACAACACTGTTTTTTGTTTTGTTTTTGCAAGAGGCCAAGCATTTCAGTGTTTATATGATGCAGCAGAACCTTGTGTCCCGCGCGAGGTGGGGGATCGTTCACCAACCACGCTGGGAATTTTAAGTAGAGCAACGACCCAGAGATAACAGAAATAAATGAAGGGCATGAAGGTGGGAGGGGAGAGAACGAGGGTAGGAGGTGGTAAACTTTTTGCCTCAGTATTCAATGTGATGAAGGCCTTATATCTCTCATGACTGTCTTTTTTCTATCTATTATCTTTCACACTTCCTCTTTTTATTTTCTTCTGATTCCTGTCTCACTTAACACAAAATCACACAAACACAAATACAGTTTCACACCTGTCAAATGGTTTATGAAAGCAGTTGTTGTGTTGGGGAGATAGATCTGGTGTGTCACTATCCACATATTATATTGGTAGTACATAAGAACATAAGAAAATAAGGAGTCTGCAATAGGCCGGTTGGCCTGTGCATGGCAGCTCCTGTCGAGAGTTACTACCACTCTCTATCATCCATGAATCTATCTAGCCTCCTTTTGAAACTTTCCAGAGTTCCCGCACTTACTACAAAGTTGCTAAGCTTGTTCCACTCGTCCACCACCCTATTTGTGAACCAGTTTCTTCCTATCTCCTCCTAAACCTAAACTTATCCAACTTGAATCCGTTGCTCCGAGTCCTATCCTGCTCGGATATTATAAGAACTTTATCTATATCCCCTTTATTGATTCCTTTCACCCACTTAAATACTTCTATCATATCTCCCCGCACTCTTCGTCTTTCTAGGGAATGCAAGTTAAGTTTCTTTAACCTATCCTGATATGGAAGGTTTCTAAGTCCCGGAATCATTTTTGTCATTCTTCGCTGCACCGACTCTAGTGAATTTATATCCATTCTATAATAGGGGCACCAGAACTGAACCGCATAATCGAGGTGCGGCCTAACTAGCGCAAGATATAGTTGCAATAAGACCTCTGCACTCTTGTTACTTACACTTCTAGATATAAAACCCAATACTCTGTTTGCCTTATTTCGAACATTAACGCACTGTTTTCTAGGCCGTAGGTCCGGGCTTACAAGTACCCCTAGGTCTCTTTCACAAGTCGACTTCTCTAGGTTGATGTTGTTCAGGCTGTATACATTATAAGTATTTGTTCTTCCAATATTAAGTACGCTGCACTTGCTGGTGTTGAATTTCATTTGCCATTTTTCAGACCACCCCTGCAGTTTATTTAGATCCTCCTGTAATGCATTTGCATCCTGCCCTGAATTAATTTGCCGCCCTATTTTGGTGTCATCCGCAAACTTGCTTATGTCACTGCTGATCCCAGTATCTAAATCGTTTATGTAGATTATGAACAAGAGTGGGCCTAGTACTGACCCCTGGGGAACCCCACTGGTTACACGGCCCCACTCAGATTTAACACCATCTACGCTGACCCTCTGCGTTCTATCGGTGAGCCATGATTTTATCCAATTTAAAACTTTCCCCTCGATACCATGAGCCTTAATTTTTCTCAGAAGCCTCTGATGCGGTACTCTGTCAAATGCTTGGCTAAAGTCTAAGTAAATAACAACGTAATTTTCGTCATTATCTACTACCTCGAAGACTTTCCTAAAAAACGTTAGTAGATTTGTTAGACAAGATTTTCCCTTTGTAAACCCATGTTGAGAGTCGTAGATCAATTTGCTTTTCTCTAGATGCGATCGGATGCTATCTGCTATAATTGATTCAAGAAATTTCCCCACTACTGACGTCAAACTAATCGGCCGGTAATTTGACGCTGATGCTCTGTCTCCCTTTTTAAATATGGGTACTACATTCGCCTGTTTCCACAACTCTGGCACAACTCCAGTGTCTACTGATTTTGTAAATAAGTTTACGAGGGATCCGCTAATCTGTTCCCTACACTCTTTTAAGACTCGAGGAAAAATTTCATCCGGCCCTGGGGATTTTGTGTTCTTTAGTTTATTTATCTTCTTAAGAACATCCTCTTTTCTGATAGTGATATTCTTTAATTTCTCTTCTTCCTTTCCCTTAAATATCAGTTCCACCTCCGGAATTTTATAGCAAATTTCTTCTGTGAAAACTGATAAGAAGTAGCTGTTCAATGCTTTGCTCATGTCTTCACTGCCATTTATCAATTCTCCCCTCCCTGACTTTAAAGGCCCAACTTTGTCCTTGACCTTTGTCCTATATACCTGGAAAAATCCCTTGGGATTCGCCTTGGATTCTCTTGCTATTTTGATTTCATAGTCTCTCTTTGCTTTCCTTACATTTTTCTTAACATTCCTAGATAGTTCATTATCATTCAGTTGACCTCTGACCCTCAGTCAGTTGACCTCTGACCCTCAGCCAGTGCGGACCTGTGTTCCTGTCAGTGTTAGTGAGTGATATAGTGACATGGCAGCTGCTGACGAGTACTCGACCACCTCTCACGTTCTCCAGCTTTGTCTTGCCTTGCAAGACCGACTGGAGAAGGTTGAGAAGGAGGTCCAGAGTCTCAAGGGCGAAAACTTAGCCTTGAAGCTAGTTTTAGAGGAGAAGAAAACCTTTGCCAGTGTCGTGAAGGACGGTGAAGTTGAAGTGGATTCATGGAAGGTAGTTGCTGCTAGTGCTACAAAATGCACTCTAAAAAGGCACTCAGCTGTAGACCTAAACAACAGGTACAGCACCTTAAGTGACGAGTGTGAGGAAGGTGCTAGTAACACCACGAGTGCTACTCCCTCTGTTAGTGTGGAGAGAGGGAGTAGCGCAGGTAAGAAATCACCACACTCAGGTAAGGTCAAATGTGTTTCTGTCATGGGAGACTCGATGGTGAAGTATTTAGGTAACAATCTCTGCACTAAATTTAGGAAGCTCGAGTGTCTCCCCGGGGCAGGGATAGGTAGAGTACTGGAGAGAGTGGAGAACGTCATTGATGACTGTGGAGACAACCCCATAGTCTTACTCAGTGCAGGAGGCAATGACGTAGATAAGCTTACCAGTGTCGAACTGCGTAAGCTGTATAGGGAAGCTCTAGATAAGATTAGGGTGAAGGGTGGAACCCCTATTGCTTGCCCTATCCTACCTAGATGTGGTGCCAGTCGTGAATGGATGTCCCGTGCAATCGGTTTCAATTGCTGGTTGGAAGAACAGTGTAAAGAGCTGTCGACGCCATTCATTGATAATTGGAGCCTGTACTATGGTAATGATAGTATGTATGCAAGGGATGGGGTGCATTTAAGTAGGAAGGGGGTGGCCGTGCTAGCGAAGATAGTTGACAGGGTAGTAAAGGTGGGGTTTTAATATGTCCAAATCCCATCAATGGTAAAGAGAGGAAAACACCATGTGAAAATAACAGCAGTGAAACAGAAGTAGATAATGCTGAAAATATAGTTAGTCATAATAACAAACATCAAAGTAATAAATGTAAAACAGATAGAAACGGAAAAAATATATTGAGTGTTTATTATACTAATAGTAGAAGCTTGTGTAACAAAATGGACCAGCTCAGAGCCATTGTTAGTAAAGAGAACATAGATATAATTGCAATAACGGAAACATGGATAAATTCAAACAGCAAACATTTTTTAGCAGAATTTCATATTCCAGGATATAACCTATTTAAATTTGACAGAGTAGGAAGGAGAGGGGGCGGTGTAGCAGTGTATATCAGGGTGTCATTAAAAAGCTGCAATAAATCAAACATTAAAACAAATAGCGACAATGAAAGTATTTGGGTAGAGATTGGTGAGGGCAATGAGTCCGTAGTCATTGGTATTATATATAGACCACCTAATTTGAGTAGGAACGAAGGTAAATTGCTATGGGAGGAAATAAAGAAGGCATCTGACAGAAACAATGTATGTATTCTAGGCGATTTCCTCTTTTCATGCTTAGATTGGAAAAATCAACTTAGCGATAATGAATCTGAAGATTTTCTAGAAGTAGTACAAGATAGTTTTTTATATCAATTCATAAACTCGCCCACTAGAGGAAATAATATCCTCGATTTAGTTCACAGTAATAATGAAAATCTAGTAAAAGATGTTGGGATTGGAGACGAACTAGGAAACAGTGATCATAAAGCCATATATTTTAACATAATATGGAATGGCAGGAAGAAGGAAAATTCGGCCTTGATCCCGGATTTTAGGAAGGCTAATTACGGTAGCTTAAGGAGAGACCTAAGGGATGACCCTATGGTCAAAAGATTAATCCCCCCCACACCTCCGGAAACTGTCAACTTAGGAAGGGAGAACCCCGAATTTAATTTAGCAGCTACTTATGAACAATTTATTGCGACAATCCATAATGCTCAAAATAAACACATCCCTAAAAGAAAATTCAGATCGATACAGAACCAACCAAAATGGATGAATAATAGATTCTTAGATCTTCTAGGGAAAAAGAAAGGAGTATATAGAAAAGTTAAGAAAGGCGAAAATCACTTACTTGGTTACTATCAGAACCTAACAAGACAGGTCAAAACAGAAATTAGGAAAGCAAAGAGAAATTATGAAATCAAGGTAGCAAACGAATCGAAAAATTACCCCAAAGCTTTTTATCAACTGTATAAATCAAAGGTTAGAGATACAATAGGTCCCCTTAAAACTAAGACAGGAGAAATGACTGATGATGAGTTAGAAATGTGTAGTACGTTAAATAGTCATTTTCGCTCCGTATTCACAAATGAAAACCTAGCACAGTTTCCAGAAGTTCATAAGGTATATAACGACAGTATAGAAAATATGTTGATGAATATCAATATTACTAGTAACGATGTGCTTAAAGAAATTAACAAACTGAAGCCTCATAAATCGCCTGGTCCAGATGAGGTATATGCTAGAATATTAAAAGAATGTAGAGATGAGTTGAGTAATCCATTAGCAGTTTTATTTAATAAGTCATTAGAATCGGGCCTAGTGCCAGAAGCTTGGAAACTTGCAAATGTAGTTCCGATTTTCAAAAAAGGTGATAAAACAATTGCATCAAATTACCGTCCCATTAGTCTCACGTCAATCATAGGCAAGTTGCTAGAGTCAATTATTGCTACGAAAATCAGAAGCCACCTTGAAACATTCAACTTAATTCATTCTTCTCAGCACTGGTTCACCCAGGGACGTTCTTGTCTCACAAATTTGCTTAGCTTTTTCTCAGAAGTATTTGAAGCGGTAGATAATGATAAGTCATATGATATAATTTATTTAGATTTCAGTAAAGCATTCGATAGAGTCCCTCATGAGAGATTGATAAGGAAGGTAGAAGCACATGGAATAGGTGGATCATTATTAAAATGGATTAGGTCATGGTTAACTGGTAGGAAACAAAGAGTCAGCATAAATGGATTTAAGTCAGACTGGGGTGCGGTCAAAAGCGGAGTTCCCCAGGGATCTGTATTAGGCCCTCTGCTGTTTGTTATATTCATTAATGATCTTGATTTAGGTATAACTAGTAGGATTAGTAAATTTGCAGATGATACCAAAATGGGGAGAGTGATAAATTCAGACAGTGACTTTGAACACCTTCAAAGAGATCTAGATACCTTACATGAGTGGTCAGTAGACTGGCAAATGAATTTTAATACTGATAAATGCAAGGTACTACAGATAGGGAAGACGAATACAAACGTTAAGTATAAACTAGGTAACACGGAAATAGAAAACTCAGATTGTGAAAAAGATCTAGGTGTATTTGTTAGCAACGACTTGAAACCTAGAAAACAATGTATTAGCGTTCGCAACAAGGCAAACAGGATTCTTGGGTTCATATCTAGGAGTGTGAGTAACAGAACTGCTGACGTTATCTTGAAACTTTACCTAGCATTAGTGAGGCCACACATGGATTATGCGGTTCAATTCTGGTGTCCTTATTATAGAATGGACATAGATTCTTTGGAGAGAGTACAAAGAAGAATGACAAAAATGATCCATAATATTAGAAACCTTCCATATGAAGAAAGACTGAAAAGCTTAGGCTTGCATTCATTAGAGAGGCGTAGAGTTAGGGGAGATATGATAGAGGTGTTCAAGTGGGTAAGTGGGATTAACAAGGGTAAAATGGAAGATGTTCTGAAGCTCAGTAATAACGAAATAACTAGAACAAATGGCTTTAAATTAGATAAATTCCGATTCAGAAAGGATATAGGCAAGCACTGGTTTGGTAATAGAGTTGTGGATATGTGGAATAGGCTACCGAGTGCTATAGTAGGATCGGGGACGCTAGGGAGCTTCAAGACGAAGTTGGATAGGCACATGGAAGTGCTGGGATGGGTGTGAAAGGGATCTGCCCTGTATGGGCCAGTCGGCCTCCTGCAGTATCCTACTTTCTTATGTTCTTATGTTCTTATTATACCTGTTTCTGAGCTGCTCCTCCCCTCCCTTTAATTTCTTATATATTCCTTTCTTTATTCCTATGTCATGTTTAAGTTTTCTGGTCATCCACCTTGGCTCATTCTTATTTGACCTAATTTTTCTGTGTGATATATTTTGTTCTTGTGCTTTATGTAGTATACTAGTGAATATTTTATAGTCATGATCAATTGTTGTGTCATCTATGACCTCACCCCTTCCTACTGGGAACTGACGTGACTGTTCCCAGGTGACCTCACCTAGGTACCTTCTTAACCCCTGATAATCCCCCAACCGAAAGTTTGGGACTCTGACCATATTGTCATTGTTTTTCGTTTCCCAATTTAGGGTGAACCTGATTTCTCTGTGATCACTGTTGCCTAGTTCTTCCCCTACTGTGATATATCTGATAATATTTTCTTTATTTGTTAATACTAGGTCTAATATATTGTCACCTCTAGTAGGTTCTATAATTAACTGTTTCAAAAAATTGTCCTGTACTGCGTCTAGGAAGTCTTCAGATTCATAGTCGCCTACAATGTTGTCCCAGTCAATATTTCTGAAGTTGAAATCCCCCATAATGCATAGGTTGTTATATTTTGCTGCCCTACTCATTTCCTGCCATATGGGCTGAGCTGCTTCTTTGCTAAGACTTGGGGGCCTGTAAATCATTCCCATAATTAGTTTTTCTCTTCCTTCCGTGATTTCTACCCACACAGACTCGGTTCCTATTTCACCCTTTATTGAATTATTAGTACAACATTTTAATGTATCCTTGACGAAGAGTGCGACCCCTCCCCCCTTCCTACCTTCCCTGTCCTTGTGAAAAAGGTTGTACCCTTCTATGTGGTACTCTGATAAAAAAATTTTGCTCGCCAGATTCATCCAAGTTTCGGTGATTGCTATGACGTCTACATTCTCGGTACATACAACCGCTCTCAGCAAGTCTATTTTATTTCTAACGCTCCTACTGTTTGTATAGTATACATTTAAACCTACTCTTCCCTGGTCCTGTTTTACCCCTTGTCCTGAGCAACTAATTTTACTTCCCAGGACCTGCTTGTTTTTTGACTCCCACTTTCCCCGACCCCTCTCTACTGGCGAAACCCCCCCTTCGGAGTGACAATTTCACGCTCCAGGGATGCAGACAACGTCTTTACCCCCTCACGAGACAAGTGTACTCCGTCGCGACAGTACAGGTAGTCGTTGCCATAGAATCGTTGCCAGTTATCAATGAATGCCCAACCATTGTTTGCACAATGTTTTTCCAGTCTGCAATTTATAGCAATTGCCCTGGACAGCCATTCACGACCAACCCCTCTTCTAGGCAAGACACCACATACTATCGGGATCCCTCCCCTATCTCTAATCTTCCCCAGCGCCTCCCTATACCTCTTGAAAAGTTCCTCACTCCTAACCTTACCTATGTCGTTTCCTCCCACACTAAGACACACTACTGGATTGGTACCCTCCCCTGACAAAACCCTGTCTAACCGCTCGGCTACATGCCCTATCCCAGCCCCAGGAAAACACACCCTAGTCCTACGTTTCCTACCTCTCGCACAAAAAGCCCTATCCATAAACCTCACCTGGCTGTCACCAACTACCACGACCTTGCCTGTGGGCAGGGTTTGTACAACTGCCCTTTCCTCTCCTTGATCCATACCGTCCTGCCTCTTCTCTTCCTCTCCAGCTTCCTGCAGCACCTGATAAGTTCCAAGAAATCATCCTTAAGAAACATTTTGGTCATATTAAAAGCACTCTTTTTTTGTCTTACAATACGGAAGGCTTCATCCACTTCAATTTTCTTTATTTCAAAATGTTTCTTAAGGATGATTTCTTGGAACTTATCAAACTATGTATTAAGGATTGCAAATTCGAATTCAATGGAGAATATTATGCTCAAAAATTTGGTATGGCAATGGGTAATCCACTCTCACCTGTATTAAGCAACCTATATATGGAATTATTTGAAAAGAAACTATTAAGTAATATTTTACCACCTTCAGCAGTCTGGTTTAGATATGTTGATGATGTATTATGTGTCTGGCCATGTAATGAGGACCTAAAAGCTTTCCTGCACTAAGTCCCATTGGAGCAACGTCACAAGTGGAGTTCCCCAAGGCTCAGTACTTGGACCATTATTGTTTATTATATACATAAACGACATAGATATCGGCATAGACAGCAACATAAGTAAATTTGCTGATGATACTAAAATAGGACGTGTTATCAAATCTGACGAGGACTCGGCAAAACTACAGGAGGATCTAAACAAATTTTTCGAATGGTCTGAAAAATGGCAGATGACATTCAACATCGACAAATGTAAAGTACTCAGTATAGGAAATGTAAACAGGGAAACCAGATACCAGATGAACAACGATGCCATAGAGAAATCCGACTGCGAGAGAGATTTAGGAGTAATGATAAGTAGGAACCTTAAGCCAAGTAAACAATGTGTTTTTGCTCGTAACAAGGCTAATAAAGTACTTGGGTTCATACAAAGGAGTGTTAGTTACAAGACTAGCGAGGTCATCCTAAAACTGTATCTTGCTCTTGTGAGACCACACCTGGATTATGCAGTTCAGTTCTGGTCACCGTATTACAGAATGGATATAGAATCCTTGGAAAGAATTCAGAGGAGAATGACAAGACTAATCCCGGGCATTAGGAACCTTGAGTATAGAGACAGGTTAAAGCATCTTAATCTGCACTCCCTTGAGAGACGTAGAGCGAGGGGCGACCTGATAGAGGTGTATAAGTGGAAGGCAGGGCTAAACAAAGGGGACATTACAAAGGTACTCAAATTATCCAACCAGGAGCGAACTCGTAACAATGGTTTTAAATTGGACAAATTTAGATTTAGGCGTGAAATAGGTAAACACTGGTTTGGAAACAGAGTAGTGGATGAATGGAACAAGTTACCAAATATCATCATTAACTCGAATACGCTGAATTGCTTCAAACATAGGTTGGATGCTCATATGAGCAATAGGGGTTGGGTGTAAACGGGACTGCCCAGTATGGGCCAATAGGCCCGCTGCAGTTTCCTCCATTCTTATGTTCTTATGTTCTTATGTTCTTAACAACTTAGCCCCCTCGATCAAATTCACTGTGGAATTAGAGCAATACTGTAAATTGCCATTCCTAGACTGTCTGATACACAGCATAGGTAACACTTTTAAGTTCAGTATTTATAGAAAACCAACTAATGTGTGTTCATACATTCATTATTATTCTGCCCACCATAATAAAGTCAAACAGTCAGTATTTTCAAAATTTTTTTTACGTGCCTTGAGAATTTGCAGTCCGGAATTCATTGATGAGGAATACAAATATATATATAATATTGGCTCAAACCTTAAATACCCTAGATCTTTCATAGACAAATGCCTAAACATTACTAAGAAAACTTTTTATAGAACTGATCCCAAGCCCACCCATGACCATAAGAATATCTTAATATTACCATTTCACAAAAATTTCTCACACATTCCTTCACAACTAAAAACCTGGAACGTCAATGTGGCATTTGAAAACTCATGCACGGTTAAACAAATGTTAATCAAGAACTCCCCCAACAACACAATTGGTTGCATTTATAAAGTTCCTTGCAAGGAATGTAATATGTTTTACTTAGGCCAGACAGGTAAAGATCTTGCAACTAGAATTAAACAACACAAATACAGTGTTAGGACAGGCCAGGAATCCAATGCTCTGTTTGTTCATTTGAGGGATAACAAGCATTGCATTGACTGGGATAATGCCTCCTCAATATTACCATGGAATTCAATTGATAGTAGGAACATCATAGAATCTAGTCTTATTAAACATACCGAAGCATTCAACATGAATTTGAGTAAAGGCATGTACAAGCTGGACAATTTTGGAATTAAGAAGATTTGTAATCAGGTGAGAAGGTCGGGTCACCTGACCATCTGACCTGACCACCAACCGTTGTGTGCTATTTAAAGATTAGTAGGGTCATTACCTAATACCTGACCATTGTGGACCTGGTCTCACCCTCCTCTGTATATATACACCTTGGTTTGTATTTCTCTTTAGTCTGTACTCACCCCTGAAGATGTGAATTACACGAAAGCGCTTGGGAACTTCGTGTTTTCTTCTTTCCTTGTGGTATCAGCATATATATATATATATATATATATATATATATATATATATATATATAAATATAATATATATATATATATATATATATACATATATATATATATACATATATATATATATATATATATATATATATACATATATATATATATATATATATATATATATATATATATATATACACACATATATATATATATATACATATATATATATATATATATATATATATATATATATATATATATATATATATATATATACTGTATATATATATAATAAAGAAGTCTGTTTGTCTGTGCGTCCGCACGAGAATCTCGGAAACTACTTTATCGATCTGGACCAAACTTGGCATGGATAGCGAGTGTCATGTGGGGTTCTTAAAAAAACTCAAACCAACCCGATCCGACCAGACACGCCTGAGAGATAGAGAGAAAGAGAGACTAAAGGTCAGCCCGGAAGCACACACGTAGAAAAGTTGTATTCCCTCCTATGATTTACAGCTATATTGATCCTTAGGTTCTCTTTCATTATGGCTTACTTTTCTCTACATCTAACCTCCATCCGTTACACCACACAGAGGTTGAAAAGTCGTATCCCATCCCACGTATTATAGCTAATTTTATCCTGATGCTCTCTCTCATTAAATCCTATCGTGGCCTAGCGAAAGAGCGGGCGGCGTTTCCGGTAGTTGTTGATATAATATTGTATTAACTAACCTTGTTGCACGCTTAAAGACCTTATTTGTTGAAGCGTAGTAATAACATTATAACTACAACTGTACACAAATACAAATTGGTTTGTATACAGGAACGCTCACTACTAAGTTACCTAATCCAACCTCACCTTAAAAACCCAATTTTGTTATGATTTGGTATTGAGATGATTATTAAAGACTTTAATTCACATTAAGTGGTGGCAATAATACATAAGTTAGTTTCGAATTAACACATCATCATCCTCAGTGCTATAAGCCAATGAACCATTACACAAACAAAGCTGGTGGTCGTATACATTAATATGTTCATTAAAGATAAAATAATACATGGTAAATACTGTATGATTGTTATTATTAATGCCACAACAAACAACATTATTGATAGAAATTCATACTGATAAAATTATAAACACAACGAAGCGACATCCCATAAAACTATAATAAGAGATTAGCTATTAAAGGAGACTAATATGAAAACAAATGTTACAAAGGTAAATTGTTGAACTATGTAATGGCTGCAATCACAGCGTGTGTAACATAACGGCGGTGGTAAATATGCCAAACGATTGATGGATAAAATGATGTGCAAAATATCAAAAAAATGATAACAAGTCTAAAAATCAAAGTTAAATAGCTTACATATTTCAAAAAGGAATTTATCAACTGATGTATAAAAAGCTGTACTGGTGTAGTCGAGTTGTTCAGCTGGGGACTCATCCTGGCGATGTTTATTGGCATAAATGATGAGGTCAAGCCCGTGAAGGTGGTCGGCTGGCTATCAGTGTTCGCGATCTGCCTGTTCATTTTTCCATATAACTCTGGCGCATGGATGGGTTTGTTCCGAGGAAAGATGAACTTTTTTGTTCAGGACTAGAACTAACGAGGTGTAAGACCGGAAAATAGCTGTCCAGAAGATATCAAAATGTCTTCACCAATATCCTTGAAACTTGTCATGTGGAATGATTGTCTCCTGCTGAAGACTCCAATCATCTCTTAAGCCAAAAATAACGGCACTTTGTTGC
Organism: Homarus americanus; assembly: GCF_018991925.1. Classification (NCBI taxonomy): domain Eukaryota; kingdom Metazoa; phylum Arthropoda; class Malacostraca; order Decapoda; family Nephropidae; genus Homarus; species Homarus americanus. Next base: position 13,167,686 of record NW_024722227.1, read on the forward strand.
ACTGTCTTGAAATGAAGTTACTGGTGGTTACTAGTGTTCCCTGAAGAGTGCAGTGATGGGTAGGGAAACACCGTGTAACACTGAAGTCCGTTTATTATGGATGAGAGAAATACAAGTGGTGACTCGCGTGTGCCATGCACGGCTCACACAGTCAGACTGAGGCTGCCTTGCCATATGGCAGCCTCGGGGCAATGTTGCCACATAACACGTGCAGTGATGCCACGTGATTATATATATATAAATGCTACTCGGCACAGTAGCTTATGTACAGGGTTGCTACTCGGCACAGTAGCTTATGTACAGGGTTGCTACTCGGCACAGTAGCTTAGATACATAACCTACAGCTCCCTCCCCCTCACTCTCATAGTCCTTGTCTTGAGCGGACTTCTTAGTCCTAAGTCGCTCCGAGCGTCGAGGTGCACTGTGGGGCGGATCCTCATGAGGTGTAGGGGACTTGTCCTCGGTCAGGGGGCCAGCAGCAGGGGGTGGGACTGGCAGGAGGAAGCGGCGGTTCCTCCACCAGACACGGCCGCTCGGCATCCTGACCTTGTAGTCCCGCGACCGGCCGACGCCCATCACTATGCCAAGCTTGTGCCGACGTGTCGTCGTCGGGTCCTGGACGCGGACAAGGGCACCAATTTCCAGCGGCTGAAGAGGGCGGGCACGGTCGTCATACCGAGCCTTGGCGTCCTGGGCACGTGTAGCGGCGCGGCGATAGCAGCTCTCGGCTTTGGTCTGCCAGTTCTTCGCAAAGGCCTTGGCGTGTGCAGGAACGCAAGAACGGAGAGGGTGACCATACAGGATCTGCGCAGGGGAGCGTCCTGTGTGGGTGGGAGTGGACGCGGGTTCTGGGCAGCTCTGTGCAGCAGCGCCAGGCGCGTCGCTTGTCGACTCACGCACCCTGCTGGCGGTGTAACGAGCAGCTGGGATCTGCTCGGGAAAGTCTCTGGGCACCACGCCTAACTCCTTGCAGTGCTCCCACGACAACAAGGGTGTAGCGAGAGTAGGCTGCACGTCGATCTATCCGTGACACGACCTGTCGCCGTAGGTGATCTCTGCTTGAAAGGAGCCCACAGCGTCCGGCATCTGGGAACCGTCTGCATTGTAGTACTGCAGCTGCGGCGGTGGTCCCAGGCCGCGTTTGGTGAGGCCCAGTTTCTGGAGGTGCTTCAACCCAATCACCGTAGTATTGACGCCGGTGTCCGGTATCACCTCGATGTGACCCGACACATCACCATGTGTGACGGCGACGCAGATAGTAGGGGAAGGGGTAGCCCTGGGGCGTGTGGTCGATTCCACCCTCCTGATGTGACTCAGCTGCTGCTTGGGGCTGCGTGGGTCATCTGAAGGGGGCTGCGTGCGAACCACCCCGAGGGAAGTGACCTGCTTTCCTCGTCTCGGGCTTTTGGGCATGGGTTGGCGGCAGCACTTGTCGTAGTGTCCATAGCGACCGCAGGCCTGACACTTGCGGCCTCGTGCAGGGCACCTGTCTGTGTTAGACCAGTGGCCCCTACGGTCACATCCACGACACAGTGCGTCGGCGGCCGGGCATGTCTTGGGGCTGTGCTGCTTTCCACAGCTGCCACAGGAAGCACTAGGCGGAGGCGTGGAAGAACGTGTGGCAGCCTTCACGTTGTTGCCCGCCTTCTTATCCTTCTTGTATTGTGAGATAGCTCTCACAGCAGGTGGGGCCCGTAAGGCAGAGGTGGCGGACTTGGTGGCCTCGTATGACCGACATTCAGTCACTACCACCTGGAGTGTGGAGGAAGCGTCCAGGGGGATGAGTCGCTGCACCAACTCTTCTTGCCTGACACCTGTCAAGATCCCGTGCTTGATCCAGGCTTCCTCACATTCCCGGCTGTGCGCCTTGCAGACGTCGATCTCCTCCGACAAACTCTTCAAACGTACAAAAAAGTCGTCAAAGGATTCATTCTCCGCCTGCTTGCAGCTGGTGAAGGCGCGGCGACGCAAAGCCTCGTTATTCCGACCTTTAACGTGCTCCTGTAAAAGGTCGAGCACATCCGTCACTGAAGAGTAGAATCGGGAGGCACTTGCAACGTGTGCTCCAAAACTCTCTGGGTCTCCAGCGACAAACACATCCGCAGTTGGATGAGCTGTTTGTTTGGAGGCATGCTGTCAAGGTCCACCATCGTGGAGTAATCTGTCCAACGCCGCCTCCACTCACGAAAAAGCTGAAACGTGACGTCTGGTGAGAGGGCGGGTGGGGGTTGAACAGATGCCTTGGGAGCTGTTGGAGTAGCAAGAGTGCCTGGAGGACGCTGGTGTGGTGGAGGAGGGAGGGTACTGGCGCCTTGATGCGCGCTACCTGCGAGTGAGGGAGGGTGGGTTAGCGCCAGGGTCGCCAATAGTGCCTCAAAACGCAACTTTTCCTCCTCTCTTCGTGTCTCCTCCCTCTGAAGTTCCATCTCTCTGCGTCTCTCGTCCCGGTCGTCCATCCACCTCAGAATTGTGGCAATGTCCGTCACTGGAGGTGGAGGATGAGAGTCTGCGCCCGGTGGAGGAGAAGGTGGTGGGGAGTCGTGTCTCCCATCTTGACGTTGTCCCTTCTTACCTCCCATCTTTGTGTGTGCGTGGACTGCACTGTTTAGTATATAAAGTGGCGCCTCAACAGCTCGAACCACATATATATGACATAAACAGCGCAGAAATAACGCATATAGTCCACTGTTCTGTCCGTGAGTGAGTGAGTGCGTGCGTGCGTGCGTGTGTGTGTGTGTCTGAGAGAGCAGCGTGGTGGCCGGCGGAGGCGGGGGGTGAGACCGTCAGTGTCCCCGGGATGTCACACGAGAAGGGTGTACGCCTGCGTGCTCCGTGGGTACCACAAAAAACAGGCCAATGCTCAACTCTCAGCTCTAGACACACACTAATACACTGACACTAACACTGCCACCGTCACTAAAACGCACTGTGACGGCCCAACACTGCACATCGCGGCGAAACACAGCGCAACACAACACACACTATGAGTCGACGCATCACCGGCAGACGTAACTGTCTCGGCATTGTTCACACACTTTGTAAGTCCACAGATCCTAGCCACTGCGCCATGGTGGTTACTAGTGTTCCCTGAAGAATGCAGTGATGGGTAGGGAAACACCATGTAACACTGAAGTCCGTTTATTATGGATGAGAGAAATACAAGTGGTGACTCGCGTGTGCCATGCACGGCTCACACAGTCAGACTGAGGCTGCCTTGCCATATGGCAGCCTCGGGGCAATGTTGCCACATAACACGTGCAGTGTTGCCACGTGATTATATATATAAATGCTACTCGGCACAGTAGCTTATGTACAGGGTTGCTACTCGGCACAGTAGCTTATGTACAGGGTTGCTACTCGGCACAGTAGCTTAGATACATAACCTACAGTTACCTCCAGGTGGAATTTTGGACAAATATATTTACTTTTAAGTTATGGCAAAACAAAATTTAAACTACCAAAATCAAACTACAAATTTCTATTATTATCCTAATTATATTCATTATTAGCCTCGTTGAAATTATTGCTATTTTATTATTAGTAGTAGTAACTTGTCAATATTATTTATCTTCTTATTTATAAATACGTATTATTATTATTATTATTATTATTATTATTATTATTATTATTATTATTATTATTATTATTATTATTGCAGTAAAATATTATTGAAATACTGTGGAATCAAGTATATTCCGTAGGCAAAATGTCATGACTTGAAAGTCACAATTGAGGGTTTGTGCTCCCGGACTATCAAACACAATACCTCAGGAATGAAAATAAGTTTCAACACTGTTTAACAGAGAAAACATACAAATACCTGTATGTGTGGGGTGTTGTTCATGCAGGGCCATGGTGCCAATACCATTCTCTAATATTTTCATCTCACTGCTTCACCTCTGTCCAAACATTTTTATAAATTTTCTTGCTAATTGCATTCCTCCCAAGACTCCTTTATACCCCGAACGAGGACATGTGGAACTCTCTGCCTCAGTGTTTTTCTTAAAGCCGCCAAAGTTCAAATCATTTTGTTGCAAATATCTTCAGCCTCCGCCAAGGTCTCCTGAAAAAGGTTAAACAACGACACTTGTTTTGATCTCTGCCTACGCTTTTCATTTGTTAAGGAAAGCTTATTGAATTATTATTATTATTATTATTATTATTGAATTATTATTATTATTATTATTATTATTATTATTATTATTATTATTATTATTATTATTATTATTATTATTATTATTATTATTATTATGCGCGACAACCGAGAGTAAAGAAAGATTCAGAGGGTTAAGATGAGTGAGAAGAAGCCCTGGGAATATCAAGATCAAGATGGATAAATGTGGTTAAGAGACCTGAGGGTGCTGAACTCGGCGTGAGAGGTGGGGCAAAGGCCATGTTGAATGGAAGGCGACATGTCCTCCTCATGTTAGTGAAGTTGTGGTGAAATGCGTCAAGTAACAATTCTCATGGTTATTATTATCATTATTGTTGTTTTTATTATTATTATTATCATTATTATTATTATTATTATTATTAGTAGTAGTAGTAGTTGTATTATGAACACTAAAAAGGTTACTATAATGACAGAGTAAAACGAAGCAAATCATGGGTTAGACTTTGAAGTCAATATGATTTATACATTATTTTCACCAAAATGTAGAGATATGACAATGAAACAATGATTTTAACTGGTTTATTTGAGGTAAAACAGGACCAAAATGACATCAATATTACATTGAGAATCGTTGGAACCATTGATAGCTAGTCAACAGGCAGTGTCGTGTATACGGACTGCTCTTCTGCTTCAAATAGTACTGTACACATCCCCATGGCGCAACGCTGGTAATACCGTTAGTTGGCAGACGCTGAATTAGTGTTTACGAATAGTGTAGTGTATATATTTTGATGTTATTTAAGTTCTTGTTATAACTGGGCAACAAGCCTCTCCCCACCCCACACCACACTGAGCAGTAAGTATGGAGCTTCCAGATATGCTTACTAAATTGTACACACATGATTATGAACACAAGCATAAAAATGCAAATTTATACATTAAAAAAACACATACGTTCCGACACAAGCAAATACATAAAAACTAACACACATGCGTGGACACATACACAAAACACTTAAATATGATCACATGTATAATTAGGCTTTGTTTGTAAAACTTATAATCACGTCCCCATGGGATGAGTAGTGAAACTCACAAACTGCAGAAAATAAAAATATCATGGAGTTTGAAATTTTAGCATTCCGTGATCTAAGGATGATCAAAAGTATCCCACCAAAAACAATTCAGGGCTCTGGATCCTTTCCAACATGCTCACAAATTAACTTCCGTCAGAAGGCTCGACGTTACATACAGTCAGTGAAAAAGTATTGGCTTCATTTAGGTGAATTATTGTCTACTTGTAAGTGAAGAGTTAACGTGTTCTTCAAGCTGCTACCTAGAGACAAGAGCAGGTAGTACGTAGCCTTGGTGAGGTGTACTGTGTAGTCTGCTGAACTCAATCTCCCACACTCTCGCACCTCCACAAATGAAACACGAGTGATCGGAGAAGGAAGAGGATGAAAAGAGCCCCAAGAAAACATAGAAAACCAAAGACATAGGAACATCCGTTTTTGCACTACGAGAATATAGACTGAGCGAAGATATTACTGACTTATCAACTAGGCAGAGTAAAATAGTGAATAGATAGATTATAAAGCATCAGTCATCCAACAACATGAGTGACGTGCCTTCACAATGATGGTACTCTTGTTCCAGTATTCAACCACACGAGGACACCTAACAGTGACCAACTCTTCTTTGTTTCCCTGACGGCACACATAAGCTAGTTACAGTGCTGTATTTTCCATAAACTCATTGTCTCAACACCCTCCAGCTCCCCCCCTCAATTCTAAAACTAGGTTACCACTCTTCATAAAAATTAAACTTATTACCAATGTGACAAACCGTATCCCTTACTATCACTCAAAACTAAATGAAGGATGTTAATATTCACGTTGAAAGGACCCCACATACACGATTATAAACAAGTGCGCAGAAAGTATTGAAGTGGTCGGTGTCAGGTGAAGGCGACGCTTCTCAATATCGACCTTTCAGCCATAATTTGTTCGTGTGGCAACAATTTCCGCCTTGACTACCCATCACTTGGCTCACCAGGCGCCTCTAGACCGAGTAACTGTGGGTGGGTTTAAGATAGGTGATGGTGGGGTTGTGGTGGTGTGGTTGGTAGTGATGGTTGTGTTGGTAGTGGTGATGTGCGGGGTAATGGTGGTCGTGGTGGTAGCAGTGATTGTGTTGGTAGTGATGGTGATAAAGGGGGTAGTTGTGGGGGTCGTGGTGGTTGTGGTGATAGTCGTCGTAGTAGTTGTGGTGGTCGTGGTAGTTGTGGTGGTCTTGGTCCTGGTGGTGGTCGTGGTAGATGTGATGGTCTTGGTAGTTGTGGTGGTCTTGGTATTGGTGGTGGTCGTGGTAGTTGTGGTGGTCTTGGTGGTGGTCGTGGTAGTTGTGGTGGTCTTGGGGGTGGTCGTAGTAGTTGTGGTGGTCTTGGTGGTGGTCGTGGTAGTTTTGGTGGTCTTGGTGGTGGTCAGGTGGTGGTGGGTCGTGGTAGTTGTGGTGGTCTTGGTGGTGGTCGTAGTAGTTGTAGTGGTCTTGGTGTGGTCGTGGTAGTTGCGGTGGTCTTGGTGGTGGTCGTGGTAGTTGTGGTGGTGGTCTTGGGGAATTGGTCGTAGTAGTTGTGGTGGTCTTGGTGGTGGTCGTAGTAGTTGTAGTGGTCTTGGTGGTGGTCGTGAGTAGTTGTGGTGGTCTTGGTGGTGGTCGTGGTAGTTGTGGTGGTCTTGGTGGTGGTCGTGGTGGTGTTGGTGGTCTTGGTGGTGTTGGTGGTCTTGGTGGTGGTCGTGGTAGGTGTGGTGATCGTGGTAGGTGTGGTGGTCGTGGTAGGTGTGGTGGTCTTGGTCTTAGTGGTGGTCGTGGTAGTTGTGGTGGTCTTAGTGGTGGTCGTGGTAGTTGTAGTGGTCTTGGTGGTGGTTGTGGTAGTCTTGGTGGTCGTGGAAGTTGTGGTGGTCTTGGTGGTGGTCGTGGTAGTTATAAAGGTCTTGGTGTGGTCGTGGTAGGTGTGGTGATCGTGGTAGGTGTGGTGGTCGTGGTAGGTGTGGTGGTCTTGGTCTTGGTGGTGGTCGTGGTAGTTGTGGTGGTCTTCGTGGTGGTCGTGGTAGTTGTGATGGTCTTGGTGGTGGTCGTGATAGTTGTGGTGGTCTTGGTGGTGGTCGTGGTAGTTATAGTGGTCTTGGTGGTGATCGTGGTGGCAGTGATGACTGTGGTGGTATTGGTGATGTGCGTGGTAATGGTGATCGTGGTGGTGGTAGCAGTGATTGTGGTGGTAGTGGTGGTAGTGTGTTCGCGCAACCAGACTCATACGAGAACTATGTCAACCACTTGGCAACATTAGAGAGCGCGCGTGCATACACACACTCACACACACGCACACACGCACACAACACACACACGCACACACACACACACACACCGTGATCTGTAAAATAGATACATGGGCATCTGTGAAATTTTTGGAATGTAAGCACGCAATTATATTCAAACTGTTTGTAAAAAATATCAATTAAAGTGAATATCCTTTTATATTTTAGGAGTCAGACTGTTTCATTATTATGCAGGAGGTTGCTAAGAGCTATAGTAATGCTGACTAATGTTATTACTGCTATTAGATCCTTAAGACTGAGAGGTAAGAGAACTTTGGCTTTAATAATTTGAGAAATTTTATTGTTTTAATTGATCAAAAGACCAGAGCAGAAGAAAAACTAGTCAATGAGTTTGCAACTGAAAGATTCGGAAAGTTTATTTTTTTATTTTTAAGTATTTGTTATTAAGCAAAAATAGTTCAAATTAAGGACTGAGTTATATATATATATATATATATATATATATATATATATATATATATATATATATATATATATATATATATATATATAAAATCACTGTAGGTGCGCGATCTAGGTATATGCTGATAACACAAGGAACTTCGTGTTTTCTTCTTTCCTTGTGGTTATCAGCATATATATAAATAAATAAATATATATATATATATATATATATATATATATATATTTATATATATATAATATTATATATATATATATATATATATATATATATATTATATATATATATATATATATATATATATATATATATATATATTATATATATATATATATATATATATATATTTATATATATATATATATAAATGTTTATATATATATATAAATTTTATATATTTATATTTATAATTTGTTTTATGTAATTATATATATAAATGTTTATATATATATATATTTGTGTTTATATGTATATATGTATATTATATATATATATATATTTATATATATATATAAAATATATATATATATAAATATATATATATATATATATATATATATATATATATATATATATAAAATATATATATATAAATATTATATATATATATATGTATATATATATATATATATATATATATATATATATATATATATATATATAAATATATATATATATATATATATATATATATATATATATATATATATATTGCCTTGCAGAACCTAACGTGCTTTCACATTCGCTGTCACGTGAACCCCCAGCCTGAGGTGTCCCGGCGCAACATATTTTTAAGATTCCTTACCCGCCTGCCTGCCTGTGCTCCTCTTCTCCACTCCTCCTCCCCTCCATGGGCAAGCCACGCAGTAAGGTTACTGATGTGTGTCTTGTTGCGTGTCACTGACGTCATATGACGTATCAGACTGTGATTGGCCATGCATCCCTACCCCCCCTCTACTACTAGCTATAGTGGCAAAGTGACCACCATGTCCCGCAGAGGGAGGGAGGAAAAAGATGATCCTTGACCTAACTTGGCATGGTTCATCCCTCCGCCAGACCGTGTAAACGTGCATCCATTGTTCTCTAAAATGGCTATGGACCACCACCCCCAAGAGAACCTTTTCCTTACCTGGATCAGCGGTACTAAGCCGAAAGGCACGACCGTTCCTTAATCTACGAGGGTGAAGTATACCATCATCCAAGGATTGGAGAAAGGAACAAGAGCGGGATTGATTTAGCGCGCCAGCACTCAGTATGAATGAATCTACAATTCGAACAATAAAGAAAGAGATGCAACCAAGATAAAAAGGAGCACATAAGAAGATCACACCAAAGTCTACAGGTGCTTCTATGATCAAGTATTTTCACAGCAAGTGCTTCTCCAAACAGAAATTATTTGTGAAATTGGCAATTGCGTCGAGCGCCAATGAACATGGCGGTCGACGCGCTCTGTTAAGGACTACGCCGCGTGAACACCAGCAACACATTGCGGTGGCACGAAAGATGGGAACTACAAACCCGACGCCCCAATGCTTCCTCTGGGTGGTTACAGAGGTTTGAGATCGGGTTTCAAGATCCTGCCGTACGACATTGGTGGTGAAGAAGCTGATGCTGGCCGTGCTGCGGCTGGCGAAATTTCCTCCGTTTTACGTGAGATTATGGAGGAAGGACGGTACCGCCGACGACCAGGTGTTTAACATGGACGAATCTGGTCTTTTCTAGAAAACCTACCTTTGAAGCCTTCGTTGTGGGAATGCCAGCAAAAGATTCGGGGCGGAGATGCAGAAGGAACGCATCGCGATCCTGTTTTGCCGCAATGCCTCGTACCAGTAAGCTCAAGTTATCAGTGATCCACACAGCATAAACCTTGCGCCTACAAAACCATGGACGACCAAGCTATAAATGTCCACACTGGCTGACTGCACGTAAAGAATGGATATTCTCTCACTGTCCCTCTCCTGGTTTTTGATGACTGTTTTGTTCCCGATGTGAAATTCTGTGAGCAACAGAATGTGCCATTCAAGATTGCCATTTGCTGTGGACAACGCGCAGGTATACGCCCTGTTGAATCGTCTTTAACGTAAAAAGTGGTCTTCCTTCACTCCCAACACTACGTCTATATTATAGCCCATGGACCAGAGTTAATCTGTGATAAAAGCTGCATTCTCTACGAAAAAGAATTCAAACTCCCTATTATGAACATTCACCAACACCGGGGAAGAGTTGCGCAACCTGGGTAACTTACCACCACCGATAGCAAAAGGCAGAAGATGAGGATCAACAGTTGGCGCAGCAAAATTGCACATTCAAACAATTCTGGGAGGTATTTAACATCAAAGCTCCTTGAACTTCTTGGTGGAGTCATGCAGGATCAGCCCTGTCTATTGCTACAATTCGTCAGCATGGAGACATATGTTTGCATGGAATACCAGGTGAGAGGAGAGGTCAATCTGTGACTGAGTGAGGTTCAGACTGTTGTGATAGCAGTGGACCTTGCCAGAAGGCTGCGCGAGCCTATTACAGTTCAGGCCTCCGAGACCACCAGCGACGACATCCTGGGTGATAAGGGATCCTGATCTGTGACTACCGACAGGATGGTAGATGATGATGATGATGATGATGATGACGACGTCGAGTAGAAGAGAGGCAGATGGTGCGTCATCCCGGAAGAACAACACTTATCCCATAGTAATATTGGGGGTGCCATCGGAGTGTATCAGGAAAGCCAAGCTCCTCCTTTCCGTGACCTGACGCAAACAGGTATAGAATCTTCACTACCCAGCTATTTGCAGACAGGAGCACCATCAAGGTGTATCACGACCAAGCATCAGCACCAGCCGTCAACCAAAAGCATAACCAGATTTCCTTTTACCGCCAGCCCTACACAGCCAGCCCAAGCCAGTGATAGTGACAGTGAAGATGACTTTGGTTGTCCAGAGCCCTTACAACTGTAAGTGACAGTGATGGTGATTCACCTAGTAATGGTGGCGAGAATTCACCTGAGGCCAATCTGCCCTCTGCCTCAGGACAACCTCCATCCCATGTATGACCATCTCTTCTACTAACGTAAGTATTTCCACATAACTTTTAGTTTTCCTAACCTAACCTAACCTTATTTTTCCTATATTAACCTTTAATTTTTCCTAACCCTAACCTCTTCTATCTTATACTTTTTTCATACCATCATAAAGTTAAGATAAAATTTTACTACAACATAGTTGTGTGTCGTAAAGTGGAGTTTGAGGTCCGGCCGGACTCTATTTCAAATTAATCCCATATGTTATTGATTCACTTACAGCGTTCCTCACTTTCCATGGGGACCTCTTACATTAACAACAGCAGACTGAGGTTATATAATATATATATTATATATATATAATATATATAATATATATATTATATATATATTATATATTATATATATATATATATATATATATATAAAATATATAATATATATATATAATATATATAATATATATATATATATTTAATTATATAAAAGAGTAAAGTAAAGTAAGTAAAAAAAAAAAAAAAAAAAAAAAAAAAAAAAAAAAAAAAAAAAAAAAAAAAAAAAAAAAAAAAAAAAAAAAAAAAAAAAAATAATAATAATAATAATAAATACAAAGAAATACAAGCATGAAAAAAAAATCAATAGCGAGAAAAGCTATATGTATGTTGTGTTGTCATGTAAGAGAAACAATTGAGACCCTACAATTGTGTGTAAATGTGGTCACAATTTTCGTGATGCCATATGGCAACAGGGTCTACCATCAGACAACACAATACGCTTCCAATATCTTCTCAGGCAGTATTACCTCCCCGTTTGGTAGCTGCCTACTACTAGTAGGTGGTAGTCATTTTCACACAGGTGCATCGCCTCATATAACACAGCATGGCTGGCTGCTGTCTTCATTACACCAACGGCCTATCTCATATAAACAGAGAAGCTTGATCGATATACTTTATTTGACAAATATATCGTTCAGAACGAGTCAGCATGCTATTAGGAGGTAACAATTTGACTTTTCATTAAAAAATTTAATCTTATGACTTCTAAACTTAAACTAATCCAAAAGACGTGATGGATATATATGCATCATCTGCTGTCTTGGGAGAAAGAGCCGATCTAAGAATCATTCCAACAGTCTCTCAATATCGTAAGATCTTAATACCAAGATATTCTTGAAGTATCTAACAAGTCCATAAAACCTGGAACAGGAAACTAAACTTTTAAACGGTGAAAAACGAGTTTCCATTTTTTGCTGTCTCTGGACACAACCATATATAGTCACCATACCTGTGTCCGTACAGCTGATGTTTACAGGACATTTGTGTGTGTGTGTGTGTGTGGTCATATGAAATGCATTGTGCAAGAATGGATAAATATGAGATACTTGAACAAATCCTCATAAGTGTAAAAACTGCTGAGGTCGAGAATAATTTAAACTCAACTGTTTGTATAGTTCCTGTATGTATATTATGTATGTTGTATGTATACCATGTATGTACTCTATATATACACATGATTTCTCTAGTCAGTAGCGTGTGGCAATGCCCCTGTTTCATGTCACCACACGCTTAGATAAATGTGCCTGGCGACATCTGGAAGCTGCTAGTATACCACTTACCACATGTCGCCTGAGAGGTCAGAGTGAGGTCAGTTGACCCTATAGGAGTGTAAGGACTATCTGCGCTTGTAAGCGCACTCCAGTTCCTGTCTATGTCAACCCACACTAGGGTGAATAAGGACATGTAAGAGAGAGTTTACTGGCAGCGTGTACCAGTGGCTCTTACGACAGGAGTCGAGCACTACTCGGCCGCTTCACCTCGCCAGATAAGACAGCAAATCAGAGACTTCGGCAAAACAATACAAGACAAGGATCTAACAGACAGTAAAATGCTGCTTTGTTTAGAGCACAGAGTAGCCCATTCTGTGAGGATCGGTCACTATATAAGACAGCAATAGATGTGACTGCTGGTTCTGAAGTCGTTGTGGATAGAGCCGAGGGGCTATGGAACAAGATTCAATAAAAAGGACTGGCGATGAACGTGAAAAAAAAAATCGTACCCACAAGGGATATTCAGTATGTCTCTTCAGGTTAACATGGCATCGATGCCACACATATGGAGAGATACGTAAGAGCTACATTATTGGCGAAAAATAACAAGTTTAGCAAAGCCATTGTACTTCCTAATGCTTACCAAGAATTTACATCCACTTAAAAAGTCCATCAAAGTTCGGCAAAATCCAGTCCAGAGGAACGATTCACTTTACCAAGTGCATGAAGCTCACTGCAAATGTCCAAAATAAAGAGGCTCATCAACCTCCTCAATGAAGTTTTGGTGTGAACATGTTATGCAGGATGGTGACCTGTTGATTGTCAAGATAGCAAGAGCAGGTGCTCAGAGGAACTGACTGTAATGGTAAGTTGTGACACGGATATTTTCAGCTGTGTTGTCATGAAGTGGAACAAAGATATCTTCACATTTCGACTTAAGTAAAAATCTGAAAAACGCGGAACCTGGAACATCAGGACAGTAGAGTGAAGGTTGGGCCCATAGCTATGCAAACATCAGCTTTTGTTGCGTGGATGTGATACTACTTCCAGACTAGAAGAACTGGCGAAGGATTTCGGTGGCAAAAATCTTTGGTATAGTGAAAGCCAGAACAACACCCTGAACTCAGTGGCCACAACTCGCTGTGATATAAGAAATTCTGCACGAGTGAGAAAACAACGGTGTACATACAAGCATGTAGTCTGTCTTCAATATTTCCACCTTTGAAATACTACAGTCGAGATTTGGAAAGGGGAAGACATACTGACAACAGATAAAGGCTGACAAGAAAAGTAAAGGAAGCGGTTCTCTCTACAGACATACACTCCTCCAACTTTGTTTGAGCTAATGAGATACAGTTACCATCGTAAGAAATGCCCTTGTAAGAGGTTTTGTTTAGAGTGTAACGCTAGATGAAAAAAAAAATGGACACAAGTCAGTGGCGAATATACCCCCAACAAGAGCTCATGGAGGACACTGCTTGTTTATTTATTATACACAATATTTTTTTTTCTCCTGGCTTTTGTACGGTGATTATTATTACTATCAGAATCGTGCACTTGAAAAAAAAATAATAGAATAACTCAGTTGAACTTATTTACATAACAGAATAATAAGAAATTTGTATAGTAAATATCAAAGTTCGTAGTTCCTTTTGTACCTTACACTTGTGGCGGCCATATTGGAGGTGACTGAGGTCAATTAAAGGCCAGATTAGAGGTGGGGCGGCCATATTGGAGGTGGGGCGGTCATATTGAAAGTGGGGCAGCCATATTGGAAGTGGGGGAGCCATATTGGAAGTGGGGCGGCCATATTGGAAGTGGGGCGGCCATATTGGGGGTGGGACGGCCATATTGAGGGTGGGACGGCCATATTGAGGGTGGGGGCGGCCATATTGGAGGTGGGGCCGGCCATCCTGAAGGTTGCGGCGGCCATATTGGAATTGCCGACGGCCATATTAGAGGTGGCGGCCATATTTGGATCAATATCGTGTATCATATTATTAAGAAAGTCGATGAAAAGTTCCCTTTGTGTATAGTAAGCATAATGTCTTGATTATGCCACACATTACTGATGGCTGTCTTAGTCTTATGATTTTGTTGTCCAGATCAACTTTTGTGTTGATCATTTTTGTCAGCTGGTTCTGGTCTCTTGGCCAGCAGGTACAGCACTTGTGACTCGTACCATCTGGCCGGTGTCTATCGTTGCATCCTTGACTATAACTGGCGAGTCCTTGGGTACACCTGTGTTGCTTGTACCGCTTGCTGAACACGGTCATGTTGTTGGGGATACAAGTTCTTACGCTGTTGAAACTTGTTACTACAATTTAAGCTTATTAATTTACAGTATATTTGTAAGGAGAAAACTCTTAACTTAATTATTTCAGTTTTGTTGATAAAACGTATTAACGCATCAAATAATGCTTAATGAATAAAAGAACCTCCTATAAAAAACATCACACTGAGGATTATATTTCTGAAACGTCAACTCAGTCTTATTTTCTTTTTGAATGTAAGATATGAAAAATTATACAAATTAAAGCATGACTGGTAAACAGCGCTAGAGAAAGCGATGAATACCGGAGTGCGAGGGTGAAGATGTGGAGTGATGCAAGAGAGCAAAGGTGAGTGAGAGTCAAAAATTGTGTCCGAGGAGAAGGCTCTGCACTGTCAAGTTGAGAGTGAGGAAAATGTCTACATATTTGTTGTTTTAACTTTGTTTGATGACATGTTGAGGAGTAACTAGCGTAAAATAGAGAGGGTTTGAACAGCTGTAAGATGTTGGCTTGAAGAATATCAGAACAATAACCATTACCAAGGAAAAAATATTTACTGAGGGAGGGAGGGATGTTGGTGATGAAGAGCTGTGTTATTTATATATCTATTGAGTAAATGTTACCAAGGCTTGCTAGGAAGGATTGGGTACACTCCACTCATGGCTGTGAGAGACGTGTTTTTGTAAAGAACCAGAGAGAGTAAAGAGAGAGGTAGAAACGATATTGTGGAAAATAAAAATTTACACTAAAGAAACTTCTTGAACTGTAACTATACATAAGAAGATAAGAAAATAAGGAGTCTGCAATAGGCCGGTTGGCCTGTGCATGGCAGCTCCTGTTGAGAGTTACTACCACTCTCTATCATCCATGAATCTATCTAGCCTTCTTTTGAAACTTTCCAGAGTTCCAGCACTTACTACAAAGTTGCTAAGCTTGTTCCACGCGTCAACCACCCTATTTGTGAATCAGTTTCTTCCTATCTCCCTCCTAAGCCTAAACTTATCCAACTTGAATCCGTTGCTCCGAGTCCTATCCTGCTCGGATATTATAAGAACTTTATCTATATCCCCTTTATTGAGTCCTTTCACCCACTTAAATACTTCTATCATATCTCCCCGCACTCTTCGTCTTTCTAGGGAATGCAAGTTAAGTTTCTTTAACCTATCCTGATATGGAAGGTTTCTAAGTCCCGGAATCATTTTTGTCATTCTTCACCGACTCGAGTGAATTTATATCCATTCTATAATAGGGGCACCAGAACTGAACCGTATAATCGAGGTGCGGCCTGACTAGCGCAAGATATAGTTGCAATAGGACCTCTGCACTCTTGTTACTTACACTTCTAGATATAAAACCCAATACGAAAGCTACTTTAGCAGAAGCATGCGTTTTCAGGAGGTTATTTCTAAGATGGATCTTTGTGTGGATGGGAAAGTTTCTGTAAATTTAGACGTAACTGAATGAACACCACGAATCTCATATTTCTTGGGCAATGATTTATAAACAAGAAACTTCAAGAAATAGAGGAAAGACGTGATGAACAATAAAATTCCGATAGCTATGTCAGGAAAGATGGAGAAATACTAATCTGGGCCAAGAGCTCTGTTTGGACCCAGGTGTAGGGAAGCTAATGGCACTTCAACTTACTGTTGGTCATTTACTAAACCTGTTAGAAGTGTACAAACGGCATGTGTAAAGTATAACAGTAAAATGAACTGGAAATGTATATTGTCAATATGTAACCAAAATTATATAGGTAGTTTATATTAGCAAGGATGTAATGGATATATTGACGAATTAATAACAATGAAGAAAGATTATGGAGGGTGAGAAATAAGATATACACTGGTGTGGTGATGTCAACTAGCATTGATAGAGGGAAATCGAGTCACCTGAAGATTAGACCCCTTACTTATTTCACCTGATGATGAAACACCTTAACACCTGGAGAGTTAGGTTAAGTTAGGTTAGATGAGGTTAGGTTATTTTAAATTATGTAAGGTTAGGTAAGCGTTGGGGCAGAAAATCTCAAGGTGAATTAGGCTGACGTGACTAAACTTCAGGTGATCCGAGAAATCAAGTGCACGTTTATATAGTATATGCTGACAAAGTTAACAGCGATTTATTAACGATATATAAGAACACGAGAGACAAATGACGTGAGGTCAACTGTTGTCCAGGTGTTGTCACCCTCACCCTGCTCCTCTCCACCACCCACCTGACATCACGTCCTTCATCCGCTCACTTTGGCGGGAACACCACAAATATCTTAATGTACAATGAAAGACAAAAAATCGTGTCGTGAAACTTGATGAAAACATATGCTGAAGGGCTAAAATTTTTGTTGCGATCTGCCTTGTGGGAGGGTTCTCATAATGTTTTACGCGTTATATTTAATCTTCGGACAAAACCGTGACACGACTTTTGCCTTTGATTGTAAACAAAATCGAATACCTCACCGTTGTGCGCGATATAAATGGCGTAGAACTCAGCTTTAGTCAAGAAGTGCATCTATATAACAACACATGTTTCTTTTCGAGAAAATATAAGATCCGGTATTGTTACTTATCACTCTCGGCGTAATAAATGGTCATTGCTTGTAATTGGAGTTATGTGTCTGCAGTGACTATTAAATCATCCACAGTTTTGTAATATCTAATGAAGTTTCTAATAATATCTATGCTGAATGGACAGAAATAAGCAGGTGAACAAAGGCAGGAAGCGCCATAAGCAGGACCTGCATGAAGGTGAGCAGGCACAGCGGGAGGCAGTAGGCGTGACTCCCAAAAACTGGTCACAACTCTCCCACATACTTTTTCCAACACGTTTATATTAGGCACACCAGATGGTTACCAATGTTTGTTTTTCTCCTCGGTAATAAGATGACAGAATCACAGAAAAGCAAATAATATACATCAATTATGTATAACCTCGTGTCTGTTGTACGAGTTAACTATTAAAAAAGGGCAATGTTGGTTGCTATTGACCTCGAATTCAGCAACAAAAACATTTATCAGTTTGGAGTATCAATGACCTTGTGGTACGGCTCTGACGGGAAAACATTTATTTTCTGAGACGCTGATAATATTTACGCTGGTGGACAAGCACTGTTCATGCACACCTGAATTAATGTCAGTAATACAGTATGTTGTGGAGGAGG
The DNA here is from genome assembly GCF_018991925.1 of Homarus americanus. Taxonomy (NCBI): domain Eukaryota; kingdom Metazoa; phylum Arthropoda; class Malacostraca; order Decapoda; family Nephropidae; genus Homarus; species Homarus americanus. The sequence continues at coordinate 13,185,590 of NW_024722227.1, forward strand.
AGGCAGGCTGTGAATGATAGTCAGAAGATGCTGCTTCAGACTGACCGAGAATATTTTGCTGATGCTCAATGGAAATAACTGAGATGTATTGATAACTATCAGTCAGGGTGATCAAGAACTGGAAATCTGCTGCGGGAGAAAGTTACTGGTGGCACGAATTCATCTTCTCTCCCTCATGCTGTCTGTAACACTGGCCTGGGTGAGTATAATACGGAGTCGACGGGCAGTGTAATGGACAAGACTTCGTACTGGTTAACAAAGGCTTTTTACGTACACTTAAAGTGATAACCCGAGTAAAGTTCAGTGAAATAGTGAAATTCCGTGTTCTTTATAATGGAGGTTTAGATTTGTAAACACAATAGACTTCTTGTTGTTGTAAAAACACAAGACTGGCCAAGAATTGGCCTTGGTTACGTTGAAGGTCATGGTGATACTGGCAACAGCACCACGCTGCTGTGAGGATTAAGCGTTTATATAGTATAGTTGCTAAATGTAGCAAAAATGTCATATTCATGGCAGCGTCGCATGAGCTAAAGGAAAAATATTATCTATCAGTCAGTCAGTCAGTCATGAAACCCACTCACTGGACTGAATAATATGAATAACGTAACCAGCAACCGTAATATACATGAGGCAGCAGTCACTACGCTGTTACTGATCGATCGAATTTTACAAATACTAGACGGAGTTTTGTTTCTCTTTTGCCGAGTTTCCTTTTGTGACGTGGCCGTGTCTCCTTTTGTGACGTGCCCGTGTCTCCTTTTGTGACGTCTGTCAGAAATATTCCTCGGGGACTATGTGAAGGATTGTAACAGGCGTTGTGGTAAATATCCCTCAAATACTGTATACGCCAGTTACCATGCCTATGGTCGTGTGCCTCGCTCGGGAGTACAGCAGCAGGTCCAGTACATAGTTTACACTCAACTTGTTTACATAAAATTAAATTTGCCAGCAGGTGCAAACAAACTCACGGGGATATATGTGGATAACCTCATGCACTGTCCTCTTGAGTGCTAAACATATCTGTCCTTCTCGTTTGTCTGTCAGCGTCCATCAGTGTGTCCACCCACCTTCAGTTCCGTTACTTGCCTGGCAGGTTAAGATAGTGGTGGTAGTGACCTTGGTCAACAGCGTGGGGAGCCAGACTGAGCCTTTAGCCTGGTAAGTAGTACCAGCACCACAAGATGTGTCCACCAGGCCCACCTCCCTCACAGCACCACCACTATATTACGCCCCACTTTGCAAGGTATTAAAGTGAAGTCCGAAACCATTTTGTTGACTCTGGTATCAACACTATATTTATGTTTTCAAATTTCCGTTTAAATTTTTACTTCTGTAATGCTTACTAGACGTGGAAAAATTTATGTTGTATATTGTTTTCGTATAGTAATGTTTTTTCTTGGCTAATTTTTTTTAACTTACAGTCATGTTGTAGTGTTCATCAGGTGGTATGCAACCGGTGGCCTTTCCAATACCGTGATATTTCCATACCACTACCACGCCCATCTTCCACACCCTCACCCATTGACGCCACCCTTCCACCACAAGGCACCACTACCACGTTACACCCCTATCACACCACACCACACCTCCATCACTACAGACTACCTCAACTCTCCACCTCTACCACACGATACATCTACTACGTCATAGCCTTACCACAGAACACGATAGATCACCACGCAAAATCTCCACCGTGCCACGCCCCGCAAATCACGATTCATCCACGACCTCCCACCCCTAATACTCGATATGACTACTACGCTATACCACTACTTCTCTATCCCACTGCATGGTAGCACTAACCCCCTCTCTCTTTACATTAACCACATGATATAAGAACATAAGAACATAAGAAAGTGGGATACTGCAGGAGGCCGACTGGCCCATACAGGACAGATCCCTTTCACACCCATCCCAGCACTTCCATGTGCCTATCCAACTTCGTCTTGAAGCTCCCTAGCGTCCCCGATCCTACTATAGCACTCGGTAGCCTATTCCACATATCCACAACTCTATTACCAAACCAGTGCTTGCCTATATCCTTTCTGAATCGGAATTTATCTAATTTAAAGCCATTTGTTCTAGTTATTTCGTTATTATTGAGCTTCAGAACATCTTCCATTTTACCCTTGTTAATCCCACTTACCCACTTGAACACCTCTATCATATCTCCCCTAACTCTACGCCTCTCTAATGAATGCAAGCCTAAGCTTTTCAGTCTTTCTTCATATGGAAGGTTTCTAATATTATGGATCATTTTTGTCATTCTTCTTTGTACTCTCTCCAAAGAATCTATGTCCATTCTATAATAAGGACACCAGAATTGAACCGCATAATCCATGTGTGGCCTCACTAATGCTAGGTAAAGTTTCAAGATAACGTCAGCAGTTCTGTTACTCACACTCCTAGATATGAACCCAAGAATCCTGTTTGCCTTGTTGCGAACGCTAATACATTGTTTTCTAGGTTTCAAGTCGTTGCTAACAAATACACCTAGATCTTTTTCACAATCTGAGTTTTCTATTTCCGTGTTACCTAGTTTATACTTAACGTTTGTATTCGTCTTCCCTATCTGTAGTACCTTGCATTTATCAGTATTAAAATTCATTTGCCAGTCTACTGACCACTCATGTAAGGTATCTAGATCTCTTTGAAGGTGTTCAAAGTCACTGTCTGAATTTATCACTCTCCCCATTTTGGTATCATCTGCAAATTTACTAATCCTACTAGTTATACCTAAATCAAGATCATTATTGAATATAACAAACAGCAGAGGGCCTAATACAGATCCCTGGGGAACTCCGCTTTTGACCGCACCCCAGTCTGACTTAAATCCATTTATGCTGACTCTTTGTTTCCTACCAGTTAACCATGACCTAATCCATTTTAATAATGATCCACCTATTCCATGTGCTTCTACCTTCCTTATCAATCTCTCATGAGGGACTCTATCGAATGCTTTACTGAAATCTAAATAAATTATATCATATGACTTATCATTATCTACCGCTTCATATACTTCTGAGAAAAAGCTAAGCAAATTTGTGAGACAAGAACGTCCCTGGGTGAACCCGTGCTGAGAAGAATGAATTAAGTTGAATGTTTCAAGGTGGCTTCTGATTTTCGTAGCAATAATTGACTCTAGCAACTTGCCTATGATTGACGTGAGACTAATGGGACGGTAATTTGATGCAATTGATTTATCACCTTTTTTGAAAATCGGAACTACATTTGCAAGTTTCCAAGCTTCTGGCACTAGGCCCGATTCTAATGACTTATTAAATAAAACTGCTAATATCACAATGAAAGTCTACAAAAACAGGTCAAGTACCACCCGAACACGACCTGCTTCCCCCTCACAACACCTCTACCACCTCACAACTCGCCACACAACACCTCTACCACCTCACAACTCACCACACAACACCTGTACTACCTCACAACTCACCACACAACATGTCTATCACCTCACAACTCACCACACAACATCCCTACCACCCACCACACAATATTTCTCCCAGCTCACAACCCACCGCACAACACCCCCACCACCTCACAACCCACCATCACGCACACCTCATTTACTATCCGCGCCAGCCGAGGTCAAGACACCTTTCCATGCATAATACAATAGCTTCTCTCCCGACGAAAACAGAAAACGCGACAATCTCCTGCTGGCATGACCAACCAGTGGAGGTCGCGTGTCTCCAAGTCCTCTGCCCCCCTCCCCCCCCCGTTCGTATACATTTGGGGTTTGATTTAATCCTATATACTTTAGTCTTCGAATGCTGTTTATTGTAATTGTAAACAGTAAGCTTTCCCACACGTAATATCCACCACACCACAAGAGACCTTTGTTGTGACACGGCTCATAACGCATCTCCTTCACAACACTCTAAACGTGTAATATTACTGCACACATCATCATCACTACTTTATAACATACCACAGAACACCTCTACGTAATATAATAACACGAAATACTTTTACCAAGCCATATCACACCGCCTTTATTATGCAACAATAAATGAAATTACTCCCCTACTAACACAAGACACATCATACAAAACAACAATTCCAAACACGCTAATCATGGCACACTGTAGACACAACACTTTCACCACGCCACACTGTAGACACACAACACCTTCTCGACGCCATAAAATAGTGTCGCTCGTCAACTAAATAAAACAAATATGGTATAATCTGGTTGCCACTGGTTGCTATAATCTCTAATTGAAGATTGACTATAGTGCATCTAAGAACACTAATCTCCTCTTACCAAGTACGTTCACAATGGAAATAAATCGTAGAGGTAATTCCTGAAATTATATTCTATATGTTGCAAAAGTAATGGGCAATTTTCAGATTATCTCATGGTGTTTATGTGACTCGGGATAAGCAGCGTCGGGCCAGTACTGATACCTACTACTGTTTTGGACAACATTAACAGTATTGCACAGTCCTCCAAAATAGTATCGGTACTTTATCCGTCTTTACAACGTGAAACGCTTGAAGAAAGTCTCTGATACAATATCCTTTGGAACGCCATACAGTATGTTGGTACACTTGCTCCTCATATTCAATATACACAACACATTTAATATATAATATCTGCAGGAATAAAACTTAAGTTATTAGTCATTCTGACACTTCTATGTACTAAACTGTAACCAGATAATTTTATCCATAGTAAATAATGGTTTACACTAACATTGCTCACACTAAACCAAAAACCACATAAGCCCCATGGGTAACAATACTTTTTAGGGAGACTGTACATCACTTAGTACACTCATTAACACCCAAGACTACGTATTAGGGTGTGTCATACGGAGGCGAATTTTTTTTTTTGAGTTTGAAAAATCGGCCCATGGTATTAATGATGTAGTTCTATGTGCAGAATCATGTGATATCTTCAGATTTGAAAAGTTTTTATTTTTTGCTAGGTAAATTTTAACTTGAAATCTTATGAAAATTCAGTATTCACCCTTTTACCAACACCACTAAATAGCTTATTTAAAGTAAAATAAATGTATCAGGTTAATTTATTAGGATGAAAATGATCCAGAATAGTGAAACGAATGATCTTGACACATTTATTAAATTTAATATTCCTTTAGAAAACAAAATCATCAAATACAAAAACCGGTTTTACTACTACGACCCGGTGTTGCTGCACACCATAGAGAACATGTCTTTCTTGCTTCTGTTTCTACTCATCACCTCCCTGCTGACCACCTGAGCTCGGATGTAGCCTTCCCTCCTCTCCTGGCTGTACACGTGACTGCTGGCCTCGCTCACTTGCTGTACACAACGCTCTATACTCTGGGTGTGCGAGGGCCAGGCAGGGACATGCATGGGGTTGTCCAGGAAAGCTCTGACTTGAACATTGGTGAGGCTGCAGGTAAGAGGGGGCTCACTGCCAGCCTGGATGTTATCCAGATCTATGAGATCAGTGAGGGTCTTGGCACCTAGATTGACTTCAGGAGTCTTCCTGACCCTGAAGGAATCGTCACCAACTGATTCGTCATGCCCAGATCCTCTCATAAGTCTCATATCCAAGATCTTTTTGACTGCCACTCTTCTCTCCTCCTCATCCTTACTGCAGAGCATTGTCTGCAGAACTGCCTCGGGATGAGCATACCAGGAAGATCTCCTCACAGTCTGCTCCACAATCTGAACAACCTTCCTTGGCTGACTCCTCAGGAGCTCAAGCTGGAAGAGAACATGCCTCGGACCTTCGGAGAACGATGACTTGACCTTGGTGTTGAACCAATTTGGCAAGTAGACACTCACGATGAATTGGACAATAAGTCTCAGGTTGTGAAGCTGGTTCCCTTTCAGTTTATGATGAGCGACCCAAATTCTGCAGAACCTGAGAGCCGTTGTGAGCCACCTAGAATGTGAGACTGGACCTATCTGCAGGTAAACAAGTCTATCAGGCATGACCCCAGTTTTGATGGCACTGCAAATCATGTAACCATAGTACTGGTCAGTACTCAGGTCGTCAATGACAGTATGTGCAAGCTCAACGAGTGGAGGGCCAACTGTGATTTTTTCAAAGCTCGGATTTATTTCTAACTCAGTGGCAGAGTCCAGCATCTTGCCAGAGGACCAGACCATCTGTTGTTTGAAAGAGTCTTGCCATCCAGCTCCTGGATCAGATGTCTGAGTGGCAACTCGTTGGTGTGGAGGTCACAAACAATCCAGACCAGCTTCCTCCCAATCTTCCGCTCTATCCACTGTATGACCCCCCCTTGCCACCCTGTGTTCGTGTTGGTGCTGTCCCCTCCAATGGCCTGCAGGGTCTGGTCTACGTTCCTCTCTCTGAGCCAGTTCACAATGTTATCTGCCACTATCTCAGCTGGTTTCCTGATGTCATCTTTCTCTGGAGTGAAATGCCACAAATACTTCCCTCCTGGTTCACTGCAGCAGGAGTAGTGTTCCTCCTTCACCATGGCAGGGAACAACTTGTCAGAATCTCCAACTTTCATGAACACTTTAGTGTCATCCCTTCTCCCATCAAAGAACAAACAATTGATTCCATTTTCTCTTATCCCCTTATCAAACTCCTCTTCTAGGTTACTGACAAGTTTCTCCTGAGCTCTCCTTACTTTGTTATGATCTATCACCAGGTGAACATCATCAGGTGTTATCAAACCACCGTCAATCCAGGCAGCTGTTGCTATCTCTGCAGTTTCTCTGAGACCAGTGTGGTGTCGCATGCTGGCCAGAGCTATGCTCGGGATATCTTTCCTATTTCGAATCTTATGCCTGGAAGGTTTGGGATCATTATTTTCTGGGTTAGGGACAAAGTCACACCCATTCTCCTAATCGCTTACTCGGATCAGCCATGGGAAATCATTAAACTCTGAATCAGCTTGACTCCAATCATCGGCCTTTTTTACCTCACCCTGGGCCTTCTCAAGTCTCTTTTCTCAGCAACTCTTCTCCTCTTCTGTCTCTCCTGTGGCAGCCTCCTGTCTTGGACTCCGGAATATCTTGGCTGAAATCATGAGAGCCCCTATACTGCCAGTCTTCTCTCTCTTATTAGCGACAAATGCCAGTTCGATCCACAAGATCTTCAGTTCACGCTTGCAAATACAGGAGATGTGGGTCTCGGTTAAAGTCACGATCGCGCATCCAAACTCAGGACAGAGAGAGAACAATTGGGCACTTGCAAGTAATTATGTCAAATAACTGGTCCAGTTGCTTGGCAAAGCTGTCCTTAACTGCAAGTTTTCCTCTCCCAAGAGAGATATCTCTTGCCTTTTCCCAACTGGCTAGCAGTTTCTCACTAATCTTCTTCTGACTTGTTATGAATGGAGGCTTGAACTGAGCGTTAGCCAGAGTGTACTGCGCCAAGACAGCTTTGGTCATATCACTGGCAATGTCTTTGTTTGTGTAAATTCTTTGGTTCTTTTCACTGATTTGCCTGATTAAAACACCGTATCTCAAAGCATCTCTCAATGTAGGCAACTCCGACTTCAGGAGCTCTCTCCCAGACCCAAGATAGTGACTGAGATGGCTGGATTTTTGGTTCCTCGTCCTGACACAAGCAGCATCGCAAATATTATCAACTTATAAATGCATCAGAATCTGAAAAAATATTGTTAGTTGGGTTGTTAAAAAATGAAGTCAGAAAGCAATGTTCACTATTTAATTTTAATGCACTAATGCAGCTGTACGTTAGATTTTCGATAAATTTCACGCTAAAATTTACCTAGCAAAAGGTTGCAAAATATTGAAACTGAAATTATTTTCTGTTTATATACACTAAAATCTACCAAAAAAGTGATGGGCCATTAGTTTTAGCTGATCTTCCCTCCTATGACACACCCTACTACGTATACACCCTCTAGTACACTCGTTAATACCCGAGACAACGTATATACCCTCTAGTACACTCACTAACACCCAAGACAACATCCTTGACCACCGTATGGTCAAGACCTATTCAGGCGCTGCTCCTGCTGAGCAGCGGCCCCCCTTGGCCATGTTCGGCCCCATTCCTGAAATCCCTCTCCCCGACCCATCCTTACCACCGGGATATCAACATAATCAAAAGTGACAATTTCGTTTAGGAAAGAAGTGGAATCAGTGATGAACAGTGTTCAAGACAGTGAATTCAGCACTAGACAGTACCAGTGAGAGACGTGACCCACCAGTGAGATAAGTATCTCTGGGAACCATCCTCTGACCAGGAGGTATTAATCCGTCCACCCTGGGAACAACAAGGGGCCGGCTATGCACCTGACTACGAGATAATACATCACTCAGCAAAGAGAGTGAGGTACTGTGACACCACCCCACACCGGACAGTGTCCCCAATGACCACGTGAGGTCCTTCGTTTCAACACCCGAGGACGAGTCACTACACTACGTGAACACCACACCACCCGATGTCCGTGTAACCAGTGGGGTTCCCCAGGGGTCAGTACTAGGCCCACTCTTGTTCATAATCTACATAAACGATCTAGATACTGGGATCAGCAGTGACATAAGCAAGTTTGCGGATGACACCAAAATAGGGCGGCAAATTAATTCAGGGCAGGATGCAAATGCATTACAGGAGGATCTAAATAAACTGCAGGGGTGGTCTGAGAAATGGCAAATGAAATTCAACACCAGCAAGTGCAGCGTACTTAATATTGGAAGAACAAATACTTATAATGTATACAGCCTTAACAGCATCAACCTAGAGAAGTCGACTTGTGAAAGAGACCTAGGGGTACTTGTAAGCCCGGACCTACGGCCTAGAAAACAGTGCGTTAATGTTCGAAATAAGGCAAACAGAGTATTGGGTTTTATATCTAGAAGTGTAAGTAACAAGAGTGCAGAGGTCTTATTGCAACTATATCTTGAGCTAGTCAGGCCGCACGTCGATTATGCGGTTCAGTTCTGGTGCCCTATTATAGAATGGATATAAATTCAGAGTCGGTGCAGCGAAGAATGACAAAAATGATTCCGGGACTTAGAAACCTTCCATATCAGGATAGGTTAAAGAAACTTAACTTGCATTCCCTAGAAAGACGAAGAGTGCGGGGAGATATGATAGAAGTATTTAAGTAGGTGAAAGGAATCAATAAAAGGGATATAGATAAAGTTCTTATAATATCCGAGCAGGATAGGACTCGAGCAACGAATTCAAGTTGATAAGTTTAGGTTTAGGAGGGAGATAGGAAGAAACTGGTTCACAAATAGGGTGGTTAACGAGTGGAAAGCTTAGCAACTTTGTAGTAAGTGCGAACTCTGAAAGTTTCAAAAGGAGGCTAGATAGATTCATGGATGATAGAGAGTGGTAGTAACTCTCGACAGGAGCTGCCATGCACAGGCCAACCAGCCTATTGCAGACTCTTATTTTCTTATGTTCTTATATCAACAGCCGAGGACGAGTTACTGCATCACGTGAACACCACACCGCCTGGTGTCTCAATTACCAGCCCAGGCCCGGACCATCAACTATAAACTATAATAATTTGTATGTTCAATCCATGTTCTTCTTCAGTAATGAAAGCTTTTGTTAAACCACCCACTTCCCCATGTCTTTGTATGTAATACGTCATTTTTGTTCATCGTATATTTTCAGCCTTCGGTGCGGAACGTTTTCAATATACAATATACACCTCCAGTACACTTACTAACACCCAAGACAACATATACACCACCCAGTACACCCACTAACACCCAAGACAGCATATACACCTCCAGCACACTTACTAACACCCAAGACAACATATACACCCTCCAGTACACTTACTAACACCCAAGACAACATATACACCTCCAGTACACTTACTAACACCTGAGACAACATATACACCCTCCAGTACACTACTAACACCCAAGACAACACATACACCCTCCAGTACACTCACTAACACCCAAGACAATATATACACCTCCAGTACACTCACTAACACCCAAGACAACATATACACCTCCAGTACACTTTACTAACACCCGAGACAACATATACACCCTCCAGTACACTCACGAACACCCAAGACAGCATATACACCACCCAGTACACTCACTAACACCCAAGACAGCATATACACCCTCCAGTACACTCACTAACACCCAAGACAACATATACACCCTCCAGTACACTTACTAACACCCGAGACAACATATACACCCTCCAGTACACTTACTAACACCCAAGACAACATATACACCCTCCAGTACACTTACTAACACCTGAGACAACATATACACCTCCAGTACACTCACTAACACCCAAGACAACATATACACCACCCAGTACACTCACTAACACCCAAGACAGCATATACACCTCCAGTACACTTACTAACACCCGAGACAACATATACACCCTCCAGTACACTCACTAACACCCAAGACAACATATACACCACCCAGTACACTCACTAACACCCAAGACAGCATATACACCCTCCAGTACACTTACTAACACCTGAGACAACATATACACCCTCCAGTACACTACTAACACCCAAGACAACATATACACCCTCCAGTACACTTACTAACACCTGAGACAACATATACACCCTCCAGTACACTCACTAACACCCAAGACAACATATACACCACCCAGTACACTCACTAACACCCAAGACAGCATATACACCCTCCAGTACACTTACTAACACCCAAGACAACATATACACCCTCCAGTACACTCACTAACACCCAAGACAACATATACACCCTCCAGTACACTTACTAACACCCAAGACAACATATACACCCTCCAGTACACTTACTAACACCCAAGACAACATATACACCCTCCAGTACACTTACTAACACCCAAGACAACATATACACCACCCCAGTACACTTACTAACACCCAAGACAAACATATACACCTCCAGTACACTTACTAACACCTGAGACAACATATACACCTCCAGTACACTCCACTAACACCCAAGACAACATATACACCCTCCAGTACACTCTACTAACACCCAAGACAACATATACACCTCCAGTACACTCACGAACACCCAAGACAACACATACACCCTCCAGTACACTTACTAACACCCAAGACAACATATACACCCTCCAGTACACTCACGAACACCCAAGACAACACATACACCCTTCAGTACACTTACTAACACCCAAGACAACATATACACCCTCCAGTACACTCACTAACACCCAAGACAACATATACACCACCCAGTACACTCACTAACACCCAAGACAACATATACACCCTTCAGTACCACTTACTAACACCCAAGACAACATATACACCCTCCAGTACACTCACTAACACCCAAGACAACATATACACCACCCAGTACACTCACTAACACCCAAGACAACATATACACCTCCAGTACACTCACTAACACCCAAGACAACATATACACCCTTCAGTACACTTACTAACACCCAAGACAACATATACACCCTCCAGTACACTCACTAACACCCAAGACAACATATACACTACCCAGTACACTCACTAACACCAAGACAGCATATACACCACATCCAGGTACTTACTAACACCGAGACAACATATACACCCACTCCAGTACCTCCACTAACACCCAAGACAACATATACACCACCCAGTACACTCACGAACACCCAAGACAACACATACACCCTCCAGTACACTTACTAACACCCAAGACAACATATACACCACCCAGTACACTCACTAACACCCAAGACAACATATACACCACCCAGTACACTCACGAACACCCAAGACAACACATACACCCTCCAGTACACTTACTAACACCCAAGACAACATATACACCACCCAGTACACTCACTAACACCCAAGACAACATATACACCACCCAGTACACTCACTAACACCCAAGACAGCATATACACCCTCCAGTACACTTACTAACACCCAAGACAACATATACACCACCCAGTACACTTACTAACACCGAAGGCAACATATACACCACCCAGTACACTCACGAACACCCAAGACAACACATACACCCTCCAGTACACTTACTAACACCCAAGACAACATATACACCCTCCAGTACACTTACTAACACCCAAGACAACATATACACCCTCCAGTACACTTACTAACACCCGAGACAACATATACACCCTCCAGTACACTCACTAACACCCAAGACAACACATACACCCTCCAGTACACTCACTAACACCCAAGACAACATATACACCCTTCAGTACACTTACTAACACCCAAGACAACATATACACCCTCCAGTACACTCACTAACACCCAAGACAACACATACACCCTCCAGTACACTCACTAACACCCAAGACAACATATACACCCTTCAGTACACTTACTAACACCCAAGACAACATATACACCCTCCAGTACACCTAGAACACCCCTAAGACAACATATACACCCTCCAGTACACTCACTAACACCCAAGACAACACATACACCCTCCAGTACACTCACTAACACCCAAGACAACATATACACCCTTCAGTACACTTACTAACACCCAAGACAACATATACACCCTCCAGTACACTCACTAACACCCAAGACAACACATACACCCTCCAGTACACTCACTAACACCCAAGACAACATATACACCCTTCAGTACACTTACTAACACCCAAGACAACATATACACCCTCCAGTACACTCACTAACACCCAAGACAACACATACACCCTCCAGTACACTCACTAACACCCAAGACAACATATACACCCTTCAGTACACTTACTAACACCCAAGACAACATATACACCCTCCAGTACACTCACTAACACCCAAGACAACACATACACCCTCCAGTACACTCACTAACACCCAAGACAACATATACACCCTTCAGTACACTTACTAACACCCAAGACAACATATACATCCTCCAGTACACTCACTAACACCCAAGACAACATATACACCCTCCAGTACACTCACGAACACCCACGACAACATATACACTACCCAGTACACTTGTAATGGCCCCTGTCTCATCAACAGAAGTATTATATAAATGGGTTCATTACATTTGATTTATATACATATATACTTTCCACTTGCCATGAGTTGGCATGCTCATATCATGTCAATGGTAGCCTCCTTGGGGCGCGGCCCGTTTGACTGTATGTCAGCACATGGGTCAGCTCAAGTGAGCCGGCACCCACGGGCAGTCACACTCACAATCTTACATCGAACGGCCGTGATTAAACGGTCTATTTACATAGCCACCGTCCTCTCCCTTCACACTCATAGAAAGTGGAAGTTACGGTTGATTTACACTCAGGAATTATATAAACAATATATTTTACAATAAAAGAAGAAAACAACGATTGGGTTTTGCTACTCTTACCCAATATAATATGTGTCTAGTCCATATGCTTTATGGCTAATTCATATGGTGGCAGCTAGTGTGAGTACGATTACGACATACCAGTCTATGTACCAAGGCGTCAGTGTTTTGTGAAATAAGAAAAACAAAAAACAGTGACGTGTTACATATCCGAGTGTATTGCTATATCCAGTAGTGAGACGATTGTAGTTGAGTGTTTCTCATTCTGTCTCCCATAGTGGTGTACAGACTTATTCCAATAACCGATACTGAGTTATTGTTGATTTATTACCATACGGCTAGTTAGTGATACCCCTGTTAACGACAAGTGAGAGTGATCAGGAAAGCGTCTGGTCAGCATTCCTACCCTGTGCCCGCCACTTACAGTGTTGAAGACATATCCAACAACTTTCAGAGTTTACTAACAAAAGACCTTTCACAAGTGTCTAGATGACTATTGTGGCTTCGTGATCGTTGATTGCTATATTTCCGGTGCCCCAGAAAGTCCTCCATATATACAGGGCTGCAGAAGGTTTGGCAAACAGAAGCGGCGACATCGTATCAGCGAGCAGAGGACCTGATTTGTCATTGTCAGCACCTGACCATACTGTGGAAGGTACTCCCCTGTCGTGAAGTGGACTCACCCAGCATTCGTCATTGCAGCTCGTTCGACTCACAGGGAGGAACGATTGCGGTACTCACCCAACTAACTCCCCACCTGGGACCATCAGCTGGACGGATATCATTTTCTATACAGAAGCCAAAACTACTGTATTAGGTATTTAAAGAGTATCATATTTTATACACACATTTACATGTTCGAGACATAACTCCACATTGATAGGACATCAGATAGGTTATGTCATTGTTGTAAGTGTCTTCCTTAGTTTAATGTATACTGACATAATATAATTTACGTTAGTTATTTCTTACCTGTTCAGTTATTAATACTTTAATTATTTTAACAATAATTTTTATCATTTCCTGTACATGAGAGGCAAGTGTTTTGCTCTTATTGTTAATCATTGTCTGACCCAAATGAAACTTCATGGATATTTTTTTCAAAGTTGTGGTCTGAGGACATTACTGAACTAGCAGAACTTTTTGCTGACGAATCACAAATAGAGGATAAACGTCATATTTCTACTGCAGAGGTTAAATTAGGAGTTAAGCCGGAAACACAGTTAGACGTTTCTGTAGAGAGTAGTGAGCAGTTAATTGAGGAATCATTTGACGATTTAAACCGTCGTACCTTACGGTCGGGGACATTCACAGGTAGTTTCTAATCCTCTTCTGAGTGACAGTGTGTCGGATAACTTAGCATTACCCTGCCCATTAACTGAGCCTTCTGTTAGAAGTAAACGTAGTGGTTTGCATACATCTAAGGCTAAGATGGCTTCTCCTAAAGTTCCCACGTCGACTAACCCAGATAATGTGTTTCACATGATGCCACATGCTGACAAAGTACGTGATTTTACTGGTCAGGATGATTATAGAGTAACACAATTCATCCGTGCATGTGAGGACACAATGCACAATGTGAAAATTACCGATGATTACGATAAGAAAGCGTTTGTGCGTTCCCACATCCCACAGGGTTCGTTTGCTAGTACGCACTCAAATGCGTATGGTCTGACGGACCCCGACTATGAGAAGTTCAAGTGCACTCTCAATGGAATTTTTAAGTGCGGGTCCCACTTGGGCCATCTGCAGTGGGTATTTAGATGGCCAGATCGTCTGGCTCTGGTGGTTCACGAGGAGTCCCCTATGGGGGCTGTTTCCATTGCCGGCGAAGTACGACAAGACATGGAGGCGACCTTCCGGGATTCGCGATGGTACGACGATGATGGCAAGATGTCGCCGGCAAATGTGGAAACATTAATCGAGTTGATTAGCTTCCTGTTAGCAGTTCACCGTCCCATCTATGGCAAGGCCCAGGAAGTGGAGTTTGTCCCGCCTACTGTTATGGTGGATTACGCTAATAAGCTTTCTCCGAAGGTGACAGGACCTCTGATGGCACGTACTTCCCAGACTACGGCGCCTCCCCAGGTAGCGCAAATGCAGCCGTTGGCTCCGATCGCACCTCAACACCGGAGTTATAAGCAACGTCGATCTTGGAGGTGTACCCATTGTAATAAAAGGGGCCATACGATCGATGATTGTTATCAGCTCCAGCTCCAGGGTGGTGGTGTTCAAGTACCAGAGAACACCCATCCCCCAACAGGTGCTAAGCAGAAGCCAAGGACGTACACGGAGGCGGTTAAGACTACGTCTCCACCTAGGATTGTGGTGTGCATTCCACCAATCAGCATCTCACAGCACAGATGAGTGCGACATAGTGATTAAGGTCAGGAATAGGGACTCTGGTGTACCCCAGGTAACACAGCAGCGTAAAGCGAGTCGTTACCAGGATAAGAAACCGGGGGAAGACCAGCGCCTGTTACAACAGGAGGAAGGGTAGGTACATTGGTGCCTACTTCCCACAACACTTCTGTAGCAGCCTCATTAGTAGCGGCGCTAAGTAAAGTGGAAGTGTTATATGTACCGGTGAGAGTGAATGATATCAGATTGGCTCTGGATATTGATACGGGTGCATGCGCAAATGTTTTGGCCTTGACATCCTATCAGGAGTTACAACGTAGATTCCCTCACCGTGATTTCCTATGGAGACCTGCTGATGCCGATCTCGAAGGAGTATCTGGCACGCAGCTGAGTATTGACAGAATGGTGACGTTACCAGTTAGATTTTCATGACGTGGTACTCCCTTCTATGCGGACTTTTATGTGGTTCAGCAATTTAATTTGCCAGCTGACGGATTAATTGATCTCCCAACACTTAGAACGAATAATATAGATGTTCGTCCACGTAATAATGCTATTACGCTCAAAGGTGTTTCCTACAACGATATGCGTCATTCTGCACCTTTGCTCACCGCAAGGTCGAAAGTGTTGTCCACCATTCCCACTCGGAGGAAGGTGGATAATGTGTCAGAGCAAGCCCAAGACCTCACACCCTTACTTTCCCAGCGTGATTATAGTAGCAAGAGTTGGAAGATTGTACGTGCAATTTTGAAGAGTACTCTCCACTATCAGAATGAGGAATTCACCAAGGCCACTGTAGAATTACCTGACGTGTATACGGGGACCGATTTTGTATGTCTCCCGGAAACGTGCAAGGTAAAGGGGTTGTCGTGCGAGTTGACGTCAAGCACGATACGACCTGGTGGTTTGACAGACGTTCTAGTTCTGAATAGAACAGGCATACAGAGAATATTGAAGAAAGGATGTTATTTGTGTGATTTTCTGGTATATAACAACAATGTCGAATTACAGCCTACGCAATTCCCAATTGGTAGTATTGTACCTCAATCCCAACAGACTAGGCAAGAGAGGATAGATCAAATAGCGCCACATGTTCAGGTGATGGATCATCCTCAGGGCAAGACACGCCTTTTGGAGCTGCTTGCTGACTACAGAAATATTGTAGCCTTGCCAGGGGGAAAAGCTAGGGCAGACAGACTTAACATCCCATCACATATCGTAAAGGAGGGAACAAATCCTATCTATGTACCACCTTACAGACTACCACATAGCCAGCACGCTGTAGTTCAGGATATGGTGCAAGATATGTTGGATGAGAATGTTATTACCGTTCCTAAGTCCCCTTCTAATAGTCCCTTCTTCCTCGTTCCAAAGAAAGATGGTGGTTGGGGCCCTGTTATTGATTTCAGGCGCGTTAATGGATGTACGATCCCAGATGCCTGTTTTGAGTGATATATTGCAGTCCTTAGGTAAGGATAATGCTGTATTTAGCAACTTAGATTTGCTAAGTGGGTATTGGCAGATACCACTCGATGAGAAATCACGGGAGGTCACGGCATTTAGTACGCCCCTGGGCCAATCTGAGTTCCTACGGATGCCTTTTGGTCTCAGAAATGCCCCACTGACATTTCAAAGAATGATCAGCACCCTGTTTGCCGGATTGATTGGTACCACAGTCTGCGCTTATTTGGATGATCTAATAGTAGTCAGTAAGGACGTCGATACCCACCTGATTAAACTGAGTGAAGTGTTAGAAAAACTTTCCACAGCGGGTCTTAAGATTAAACTTTCAAAATGTGAGTTTTTAAAATCCAGAATCCATTTCCTTGGCCATGTAGTTGACGGTGAGGGCATTCATACAGTGGATGATAAAGTCAAAGCTGTATCTCAGTTCCCGCGTCCTACATCGGTTGATCAAGTGCGTAGTTTTCTTGGTTTATCTGGATATTATCGTTCTTTTATTAAGAACTATGCAACATTGGCATCACCCCTAACAAGGTTGCTTAAGAAAGATGCAATGTTTGTGTGGGAAGCTGAACACGAAAATAGTTTTGCGGCATTGAAGATGGCGCATACCAATGCCCCTGTTCTGGCATTCCCTGACTACACTCAAGCTTTCACCCTCTGTACTGACGCTTCTGGTCAAGGAATCGGAGCTGTACTCATGCAAGAGGATTCGCGAGGAATGTTTCGAGTGATAGCTTTTGCAAGTCGTAAACTTATTGATGCTGAAACACGTTATTCAGTAACGCATTTGGAAACGTTAGCTGTTGTGTGGGCACTAAAGAAGTTTAAGGACATTATCTTTGGCAGTGACTGAACTGTTTCATGGCAGAAACTTATCAGGCAGATTGGCACGCTGGTATCTGACAATTCAGGAATTTGACCCCGAGTTTAGGTATTTACCGGGAAAGGCGAATGTTGTCGTCGACGCTTTGTCAAGAAATATAGCACCAGTGATGCCTGTATCAATGTTCACTCTTTCACAACTGGAGGATGAGCAACGACGCGACCCGTTATGGTCAGCAGTCATTTCTTCTCTAGAATCGGGAGAGGATGTTAAACGCCCCAAATTAATTCTTCCCTTAAGTCAATTTGAATTACGACATAACATACTCCATAGGTCGAAAAAGACGCCAGAGGGTATTGTTTCTCAAATAGTCGTACCTGACACGTTGTGTGAAACGATTATAACGTTGTTCCATGATGTTCCACAGGCAGGTCACCAAGGACGTGACAAGTGCTTGGCGGAAGTACGAAAGAAGTATTTCTGGAACACAATGAAGAAAGATATAGAATTACACATTGCTAAATGTTTGGCATGTGCTCAACATAAGGGTACTATAAGATCACCGGCACCGATTCTACAATATCCTACACCAGACCGTCCGTTTGACACAGTCGCTATTGACTTGTTACAACTTCCGAGGAGTCATCAAGGATCCTCGTACGTCTTAGTGTGTGTGGATCATTTTTCTAGATTCGTGGTTTTGGTCCCACTGAAGGATAAAACAGCCGAGTCTGTGGCCTATGCATTAGTGATGAATCTTATATGTCCATTAACTACGCCTAAGGTTCTTCTCTCAGACAATGGGACAGAGTTCAAGAATCAGCTGGTAGCACAAATTTGTGCGCAATATGGAATAAAGCAAAGTTTTGTGACAGCTTATCATCCACAGGCTAATGGCCTTGTTGAGAGAACCAATCGCAAGATCCTGGAGATACTTCGCCCGATTGCGTGTGATTTGCAATACACATGGGAGGATTGGTTACCGCAGGTTGCAGCGTCTATTAATGGGTCGATTAATAGCTCGGGCAAATCACCCTACTACTTTGTCTATGGTACAGACAAACGTCTGCCCTATGATGTACTTACGGACACGCCAAAGCCTGTTTATAATATGGATGATTTCGCGGCAAAACAAATCCGTGTTTTTACGGATATTCATAGCCAAGTACGAACACATTTAGCAGCGTCACGCGCTGAAATGATGGTCAAGCAACATAAACAAGCTAGACCTGTCGTGTTAGAGATAGGCGATGCTGTTATGGTAGGAGAACCTGAAAGGAACTCCAAGCTTTCGGCTAAGTTTTCGGGTCCATTCCGCATTATCGCCAAAGAAGCGGGCAACAAATTTAAAATTTGGTAGCCTAATGCACAGATCGCAGATGTCGTGCATGCGGACCGCCTTAAGAAGACCCATGAACATTTATTACCTACAGTTGATAATGATGTAATAGACACCTCTTTGCAGACTGTACAGGAGCAGAGTGTGCCTAATGATTATTGTATGAAGCTTCGTTCTGCAAGCAGATATTAAAACAAATGTAATCTTATACGGAATGGCTGGGAACATCATTGTGTTGCTCCTACTGTGTTGTGGCACCGTTGTGTTGACAGATATGTCCACATCCGTCCTCAAGCCTGGTGCGCTCGTTGCACCCCTTGGACGCATTCTCATAGTAGAGGACGTGGTGAACATCAAGTATGAGTTGCATGGACTGCTCCAGCTTCCCCTTCAGATGGAAACCGTCGACGCGCAACTACAGTCAGCATTGGCAATCCTAGATGATCTCAGTTCAGCTCTTAATGTATCGACAATGGTTGCACAAACAATTGACCTTCAACACTTTCGTCTCATGACCCTCCACAAGCTTCTCGTCGTTGTTGGAAAAAGAATACCAGCGTCTGAGACTGATCTTGCAAAGGAAGTGGGTTCTCAAGCACGACGAAAGAGGGGTTTATTTCATTTTGGGGTCTTATTCAAAACACTGTTTGGCACGGCAACTGCCGACGATGTAGCTAAATTGGGGGACCGCATGAACATTGTTGATCAAGCTGTATCTCAGCAGAATCGTGTTATATCTCAGATATTCCATGTGATTACTGCTTTAGAGTCAAAAGTTAATGCGATAATATCGGAGTCTAACCATATATCGAGGGTTGTTTATAAGTTGCAGAATTCAGTCCCTACGTTAGAGTGGCTCCTTTATTTCTCTGAATATTTGCATGGTGCGGAAAATTCAGTTCAGAATATTGTTACTAATAAAAATGAACTAATTGACAGCATAGTAGGTGTAGGGATAGGGCGTGTGGATGCAAAGCTTGTGCCTGTGCAGACGCTTCTTGATGCATTACAGATTGCAAAGTTGAAGTATCACTTAACTCCTATTTTTAATGATCATGAGGTGGAATACTATTATCCTCTATTGGAGTCGACTCTCACGCACAATGCTATTCTTATCCACATACCTATGCGAGGGCAACATAAGTTTAATGCATGGCATTTAAAACCCTTCCCCTGGTTTGTTAACGACACACTGTATGCTCTGGATAGGCCTAAAAAACTTTTACTTGTAGATGAGGAATATTCTTTATTGGCGTTGGATGATCCTAGGGTACTATCGCGGTGTAAGTGGTCATATATACTCTTACACGTATGTCCAGCCTATATGTTCGCATTTATCCCTGCTGCAGAAGGGATATGTGAATTGGCAGTCATAAAAACTAATGTACACACAGCGCTTACACAATGCAGCTATAGGCCAGTTAGTGTTAAAACTGTGTTTCACGCTCATCTCCATAATGTGCAGTACTTATTCTTTCCTGATGTCACTACTGTTATTTTAAAATGCCACGATGGTGGTAAACAGTTAGTTGTGAAAGGTCATTAAAGGCTCCGGATTACTGTGAAGTCGCTTGTAGTTCGTTATGGACCTTCCCTACTCATCAGCATTTTGCTTTCAATTTAAATCTCAAGTCTGATTTAATTCCCATGTTTCCTGTTATGAACTTTACTGTAAAAGATCTTCAGATTGTTTCAGAGAAATTAAAGGTTATTCCATACTTGAAAGAGACCAAATTTGCTGATTTAAATAACAATTTGCCATTTTACTTGTCACGGGAATTTGCAATACCAGGTCTCACAATTCCCACAATTATGTTAATTTTGGCAGTAATGTTTCTCTTTTGTTATTATAAGTCAGTATCATCCAAATTGACAATTGTTCACAACATTCTAACCTGTAAGACACTTAAGTATAGGACCCCTGTAGTTGATAAAAACCCTAGGGTTGTAGAGACCCCAGCTTAGTGTCTACACATATGTTTATAACATGGCTAGGGTTGTGTAGGATGTACTGTAGTCTGCGAGTTTATTTAGTCCTCACGGAGCTCGGCAGGTAGGTGACCGAGCGATGTAATGGCCCGTCTCATCAACAGAAGTATTATATAAATAGGTTCATTACATTCGACTTGTATACTAATTCACCCCCTGTAACTTTCCATGAGTTGTCATGCTCATATCACGTGAATGGTAGCCCCCTGACTGTATGTCAGCACATGGGTCAGCTCAAGTAAGCCGGCACCCACGGGCAGTCACACTCATAATCTTACATCGAACGGACGTGATTAAACGGTCTATTTACATAGCCGCCGTCCTCTCCCTTCACACTCATAGAAAGTGGAAGTTACGGTTGATTTACACTCAGGAATTATATAAACAATATTTTCTACAATAAAACAAGAAAACAATAATTGGGTTTCACTACTCTTACCCAATATAATATATGTCTAGTCCATATGCTTTATGGCTAGTTCACACTCACTACCACCCAAGACAACATATACACCACCCAGTACACTCACTACCACCCAAGACAACATATACACCACCCAGAGCACTCACGAACACCCAAGGCAACATATACACCCATCAGTGCACTCACTACCACCCAAGACAACATATACACCCTTCAATACACTCACTAACACTCAAGCCAACATATACACACTCCAGTACACTTACTAACACCCGAGACAACATATATACCCTCCAGTACACTCACGAACACCCAAGCCAACATATACACACTCCAGTACACTTACTAACACCCGAGACAACATATATACCCTCCAGTACACTCACTAACACCCAAGACAACATATACACCACTCAGTACACTCACTAACACCCAAGACAACATATACACCACTCAGTACACTCACTAACACCCAAGACAACATATACACCACCCAGTACACTCACTAACACCCAAGACAACATATACACCACCCAGTACACTCACGAACACCCAAGACAACATATACACCCTCCAGTACACTCACTAACACCCAAGACAACATATACACCACCCAGTACACTCACTAACACCCAAGACAACATATACACCCTCCAGTACACTCACTAACACCCAAGACAACATATACACCCTCCAGTACACTCACTCTAATAATAATAATGGTTGCTCCTCGTGTAACGAGGATGACCGACCCTAGGGCCACCTAGGCGTGAATTTGTTTAAGGTGTAAAAGCTGTTACCAACAGAGCAACCACACCCTAAGTTAAACGAATTGCATGATTCAGTGTCAAGGAATAGTCCGAGAAGACCGGACAACTCGCCAACTGCACTGGCTAACCCAGAACACGATCCGCAAATCGATTAATATCCAGGTTCACAATTACTGCTGGGTAGACAGAGGCAAATGGCGTAAAGAAATTTGCCCATAGTTTCACCAAGCCCGGGGAATCGAACCCGAGTCCGATCGCTTGCAAGGCGAGCATGCTGACCATAGCACCACAGTGAGTGTACTAGGGCGACCTGTGGTCCACAGGTCGCCCTACTACACTCACTAACACCCAAGACACACTCAGGTGCACTCACTAACACCTTGGCTAACACACACAAAACCTTAATTAATTATATGCGTCTATTAAATTATTAACAATCAGAAAGACAAGTACTGTACAATTTGCCACACCGTCCATGTTCAGGTGCGGTGTGATGTGGTGTGATGCTATGATTGTGGTTTGATGTAACACTGTGATAATGGTGTGGTGTGATGCTATAATTATGGTTTAGTGTGACGCTGTAGTTACTGGGTAGTGTGACTCTGTAATTATGGTGTAGTGACGATGTAATTATGGTGCAGTGTGACGCTGTAATTATGGTGTAGAGTGACGCTGTAATTATGGTGTAGTATGAAGCTCTAAGTATTGGGTAGTGTGGTTATCGTGCGCTGTGATGCTGTGGTTGTTGTGTGGTGTGAGTCATGGTGGTTTCGGTGGTGGTGGTAATGGATGGGTGTGTGGCCTCAGCACCCAACATTCTAACAGGATCTTGGGCGCTTTTGTTCCTCCCTGATGTGACACATTTGTTACTGTGGAAGGAGATGGGGCTGGTATTGGCTGCTCGCGCCTCGCTACGGAAGGTGCTGCGTTTACTGCACTGCAGGAGGTGGTGAGTGCAGTGTTGCTGCAGCACACGCTGTACTTGAATCAGCGAGGTGTGTGTGTGTGTGTGTGTGTGTAGCCACCTTTTGTATAATCCCCCGCCGCCTCTTTCACCCGCTTGCTGCATTCTTGATTGGTGAATTTTGTGTTGTGTCCTACAATACATGTTTTGCAGTGTTCTTGAAGAAACTGATTCATAATATACCAAATTACCCTCACTATAATAAAACGACAGGGTTTGTTTCATGTAACAATACGTAGTACACAAGAGTAATGTAAATAATTGTAAAAAAATTACACGGCCTCAAGTTATATATCTGACTCTGCCACAACGTAACCCTAAGTCAAGAGTTTATGAGATTACCCTACCGTGTTAGCACAAATTAATTATCAATTCGGACCACCTGAAAATTATGCACCCCAGCTTATTTCACTTGATGATTAAACATGTTAACGCTAACCTAATCTACCCCCAGGTAGCAATAAGGTATTTAATCATCGTGTGAAATAAACTGGGGTAACTAATCTTTAGGTGATCTAACGTTCCTTAAAAAAAGAGAATGCGATAATGTTATAGTTCTGGTCCTTGTGTTTGGTCTTGATCGGCCATAGTTTAAAGTCCCAAGTCACAGGTCATTCGCCCGGCCTTCAAATTCTTGGATTAAAATCTTGTGTTAGCATTAGTTTTCCACTTGGCAGTAACCCTGGTTGGTTAACCAATGTCCAGTGAACGTCAGATACTTTTTGCATCACATTCTCCGCAACATTTACGTGACTGTGGTGTTTGCAACTTTACTACTGTCCACCTTTTTATTATTATAAATTTTCTTCCATAATATTTGTTACACAGAGTACACATTGTATTTCAGTGTTTGTTATTTCTCAAAGTTTGTTATTTATCATTGTCTGATGTCTTTGTTACACCATGAAGTTTATTACAACACAGAAGTTATTACATTATAGCATGTGTACGCTAATGTTCTGGGAAGTCCTGCAGAAATCTACCAGACGTTCAGTGGAACTCCTGTTTACTGAAACCTATTTATGCGAATTCTACGAAAGGATATGTTGCAAAAGTTGTAGTTTGCATGGGCTGTAATGCAAATAGTTTCTTAAAATTCGTCTGAAATAGGTTTCAGCAATTTGAAGTTCCACTGAACGTTTCTTGGCCGATTTCTGTGAGCTTCTGAAAACCATCAGCACACACACATGTTTTATATTTCCTGGTATTTTTCCACGCCATGGTCTACCTGAGGCAACTGTTGATGGCTAGCGTATAATACACGTTTAAAGACCTTATATAGATGTTGAAGCGCAATAATGAATTATAACATCAACATCTAACTGATCATAACGTGGTCGCACTGTTGACCTCAGCAACACTGGCTCCTCAACAGTTTTATTTCATAATTTTTTAAATGTCGTTAGAACAGTATAATTGCTAACCTTGATAAACGCTTAAAGACCTTCGTTGTTGAACCGCAGTAATAACATTACAACAACAGCCCCAACAGCCTCCATTAGATGTCATGTATTTCTGGGTCAAATGGGACCAATGTGGAGAAATATCCTCCCTATTACAGATCACACAACCTCGGCCTCGTACCAAGCTTGCTGGAAATCAAATAATATCGTGACCATTCCCTTAAAGCGTTTGTTACATCGTAATTCCTCTTGTACCAGTTCACTTGTGTGTTACTTCAAGTATTAGATCACTTATGCTTCCTACTGTCTACAGCATCAATGTTCATCTCACGGTACTGTTTCTTGTACTATAATGAGTGTTACTTCCAAATCAATATGTTGGACTATAATTAAATTGGTGGACCATAATTAATTTCTTGCACCACAAAATTTCTAATGAAAGATTTTGTCGTGGTGCAGTATATGTTGTCCCGTAGGCGTATGCGAGACACTTTTTCTAACTCACGTAATATTGTACCACAAATATTGTCGTACCACAGGTACACACTATACTACAGATGTTGCTGTACTGCAGGTGTTTTACACAGTTTTGTTATACTTTAGGTATTATTGCACTGAAGGTGTTGTTGTACTACAGGTGTTGTACCCCAAGGCGTTGTTGTACCACAAGGTATAGTACTTGAGAATAATTTCCAATATACCCCACTCAGGAACAATAGGCATTTTTGTCAGATCGTCCATCTGTACGGCCCATATATCGGTCTTGAAGTACTGTGCCACTCATGTGAAGAAAGACATATACAAAAGGAAAAGTGTGGGGATACACCGTATATATTAAGTGGTGACAATGATGACAAAATATATTATATATGACCTGATATATACCGCATCTTATTTCATCACTATTATGTGTACCTAGATGGGGATACTGAAAATCAATAATATAAAACATGGGTCTTTTCTCCTACTTTGCACTTTAACTGAGGGACTTTTGTCCGGATCCCTAGATACACAGTCTCCAGAGAAATGTTACGCAGCTCACTGGTCTATCATTGCAGGTTTCCACTTGTGACAATATTTTCAGCAATTATTCATTGTTGATTAAAAGAGGTTAACATTTTCAATAGATATAATGTGTGTTGTTATTCTTGAAAGTCGACAAATTACTCTTGCTGACTTTGTACTATTTCTTTGTGCCAGTGGTTCTTAATTAACCTTCTAGGAACTGACCTGCCCCATGATCAACATTGAATCTATGGCGCCACTCATACCTAATGGACTAAAGATAACATTTTTTAAAAGTTCTAGTTTCACCGCCATTATTGCCTTTCTAGATCCAAATTAACAAACTCAATTGTGACAGCTCACAGGTCACTGGGACACAAGTTGAAACTTATGAATCACTTGGCGAGTATCAACCGGATCCCATCAATAGGGTTTTTACCTGTACTCCTCACTGTTTATAACTGGGGCAGCCGCTTTGTCGACTGGATGTATACTTAGATCCCTCAGTCATCCTTTTTCAGCCAGAGACAAAACTTCCTACATTATTATTTAGCCTGCCAGTCACTCTTTTCCGCGACAATATTTAAACAATTATCAGACTTCCAGAGTCGCCAGTCAGTAAGTACATGGTCTATATCTTCCAGATAGATAGAACACACACACACACACGCGCGCGCGCGCACACTTTACTGATACTACTGCTGCTACTACTACTTACTACTTTGCTGTCACTCGGAATCGAGCATGATGAATCAATGTTATGAGTTATTAAGGATGTCACCTTTGTTGGTGAGCTCTGAGGTGACTAGAGAGGCCGATACGGGACCGGCAGGGTCGTCCACAGATGTTGCACGTGTGGAGGGCTACATCTAGTGCGGGAGGGGCGATGGCAGCGTCTTTCCGACGCTGGCGCTTACCTGCCTCGATATGCAGTCGGGTTAACTCGAAAGTATTGACATCTTCTCGTGTGGTGGTTCTCCAAGCGTTACGGTATGGAGTAATCGTCTCCCAGGCACTTTTTCAGGTTTGTCCTAAGACTATCCCTATACCTTTCCCCGCCAGCGTTACGTTTACTATTCGTTAGGTAACTGTCAAGTAGCTGCTTTGGCAGCGGGTAACATGGCCAGTCCAACGTAATTTTTCATGGATAATGGTAGCCTCGATGCTCCTACAGTTGGTGTCAGCAAGAATACTTGCATTTTTTCTCTTGTCTTCCTAGCGAACTTGAAGGATGGAACGTAGACTAAGTTGGTGAAAGTCGTCAAGTGCCTTGAGGTGCCTCCTGTATGTGACCCATGTGGGGAGGAGTGCAACTTTGTAGATAATTTCAGCTCCTACAGCTGAAGACACCGATACGGAGTTTGCTAGAGGCTTGAGATGTACATCTGATCCGATGTTGAATCTCTTCATCGATGTCCGCGGTGGTGGAAAGGTGGGAGCCGAGATACTGAAAGTGGTTAACATTAGAGAGGGTAGTACCGTTCACAATGGAGATGAATTTTGGTGGGCAGCCAAAACGGCTGAGGGTCCGCTAGAGGGCTTCCCTGTTGACAGAGTCGAAGGCCTTGATTAGGTCGATGAAGGCCATGTACAGGTCACGGCACTGTTCTCTGCACTCTTCCTGTAACTGACAGGCAGGAAGTTTTCCCCCTCAGGAAGAAGTCTGTTCAAGAGGACTCGGGCGATAATCTTGCCAGCTACGGGCAGCAGCGAGATTCAGCGGTAGTTGCCACAGTCTGACCGGTCTCCCTTGTTCTATTAAATATTGATGATGGAGGCGTCTTTAAGAGCTTGGGAGGATTTCCTCCTTTTCCCATATATTCTCCAGGAGAGTGTGGAGACGGCTGGTAACCAGAGATCCTCCAGCTTTATACACCTCGGCTGGGATTCCATCAGGCCCTGATTGCTTTGTTATTCTTCATCTGTTTGCTGGCAGTAGCTACCTCATCCAGGGATGGAGGATGCCTGAGGTGGGTCAGCTCTGGATGGTGAGGGACCTGCTGGGTAGTCAGGACATTCAAATCGGTGTTTCGGTTGAGCAGCGTATGGTAGTGCTCTTTCCAGCGGTGACGGATGGCTTCTTCGTCTTTAATTAGGGAGTTACCATCGGATGAGAGGAAGGGAGCTGCGCCATGAGTGATTGGCCCATAAAATGTTTTAGTGTGATTGAAAAATTCGCACATCTTGTGTTGATCTGAAAGATTTTGCATTTCACATGCTTTGTTTTCAAACCATTCGTTTTTTAGATTGAGAAGTTCACGCTGGGCCACCCTTTCTTCTTGCGGAAGTAATCAGCTTTGGCCCGAGACAGAAGGTTGTTCTTCCAGACAGTTAAAGCAGCAAGTTTATCATCGGCGAGTACATTGACTTCCGGGTAATTTTCATCAAACCAGTCCTGATGTATTCTTTCGATCTGGCCGAGGGTCTCTCTGCAGGTTTTTGTCAAGACAGTATCGAGAATACCCCATTCGCCACTAGAATTTGGGATGTTTGTTGTCAGGTTGTTTATCAGCCCATGTTCGAGATGCTCGCTGAAAGCATGTGCTACAGTACTGCTGGATCCTCCAGACGCTTAGTGTTATAGCATTTTCTGGAGGCTTGTTGTCTTCGCCGTTTGGGGCGATGTACGTAAAGTGAGAGCTTGGCTTATGTTTGGATCGTAGGTTGTTGACACGAACCTTTGAACTTGTCCGGCTGCCGAAACAAGGTATTGGTGATAGTGAGGTTGCGTGCAAAACTCACTAATGGCTGCTAGGACAGTTCTTCTTTCAGGACGCTCATTTGTACCAGTATCCAGTAGGGTCCTGACATTCCATGCAGCGATTATAAGAGGTTTTCGACAGCATTAGGATGTCCTTAATGGGTGCGGTTGCCCAGTCAGGTTGGGTTCTCAGGAAGGCTATGTTTAGGCACCTTTTCTAGCCCACTCCCCATATGGGGTGAGCAGAGTGGGTCCTCGAAAGGGCTTGCTCAGTCGCACAAACAGGACCGGATTGCACTGCTGCCTAAACCCCAGTGCATAAATGACCATCTTATATGTGCCGCCCATGCGCAGAGTTGTGACTAGAGACTCCCAGCAGTCATCTCTGCCTGTCCCAGTCGCCATTCGTCTGTCGCCATAGGACTATTGGGGGTATAGGGGTTTTAATGATGATGAGAGTTATGATGAGCTGGATGATGGCTGGATGATGGCTGCAACCACACATCTTGGCTTTTCCTTTTCCTGATCCAGTGGTGTATGTGTTGCAACGACTGGGGAGAGGGCGAGTTGCAATGGACTGCCGATAGCCCAGTTTGTTGGGTTTCGCCTTAGTAGCCTGTCCATCAGGCGTATTACCTTCGTCCTCCGGTGTAGTCGTTGGATTTCCATGGTGGTCACCTCTTCCGCCTATACCGCCGTTGGGGTGTTAATGGAGCTCTGTAAGCATGTGTGCCAGATATGGGGCTCCACCGCAGATTTTTCGTTCGGGGCTTACTCCCGTAGCCTTATACCTTCCAAGGTTTATCCGCAAGGCAGTGGGGCAATGACTGGTAGGCGCCAGAACGCGTCCATATGAGAGTGGGCCTATGCGCCGTCCCTCTGGGGCCCATTGCTACTCCAGGATCCCCTACTGGTCTAACCTGGGCCCACGAGGCACTCAGTTACCGTGTGTTGCCACGAGGAGGCACAGCAGGAGTCTTGATGGTGAGGAGGCTGCGTAGTGGCAGGGGAAGTCTGATGCAAGTTGCTTTCCTGTCAGCCACGAGGGCTAGTGGCGGCACCTGCGCGGACACAAACACAAAGTCTCACATATCGGGAGTTAATTGAAATATGTAGGACTTGTGAGTTACCTAACAAGACAGTCAATACCTGAACCCTGGCACAGGTCAAAATTTTAATGGCACTCAATATATGTGTGCACTAACACTTTATACATGAAATTCTTTTGCGGTCAAGGGGGAGGGAGATGGGCAGGGGGAATGAGGAAGGGGCAGGGGGAAAGAGGAAGGGGCAGGGGAGAGGAGGGAGGGGCAGGTTGAGAGGAGGGAGGGGTAGGGGGAGAGGAGGAAGGGGTAGGGGGAGAGGAGGGAGGGGCAGGGGTAGAGGAAGAAGGGGCAGGGGGAAGAAGGAGTGTGAAGGACGATGGGGGTGGAAGACAGAGAGAGACACACTGGGTGACATGTGTTGTACGAAGAACACACTGGGTGACATGTGTTGTACGGAGAACACACTGAGTGACATGTGTTGTGCGAAAATCACACTGGGTGACATGTGTTGTACGAAGAACACACTGGGTGACATGTGTGCAACATATAATTGCAACATACTGTATATGTACAACACACACATGTATAAACAGTAGGTACAACTTACATGCACAACATACATGCATAACTTACATGAACGAGATACATATATAACTTATTTGCAACATATATACATGACAAATGTATAACAGACATGTATAACATATACGTGTGACGTATGTATACAGCATGAGGTGCAGGGTGTGGTGGGTAGGTTGACCACACCTGCAAATCAGTATTCAGAGCGTGACAGTCATTTACGTGGCGGCGTGACTTGCCTCCCTCACTCCTACTCTTGATTAAAGAAAATAACACCAGTTTATGTGCGAGGATATTATGTGCCTCCACCCAGTGTTGACACCCAGTGTTGACACCTCCACCCGGTGTTGACACCTCCACCCAGTGTTGACACCTCCACCCAGTGTTGACACCTTCACCCGGTGTTGACACCTTCACCCAGTGTTGACACCTTCATCCGGTGTTGACACCTCCACCCAGTGTTGACACCTTCACCCGGTGTTGACACCTTCACCCAGTATTGACACCTTCACCCGGTGTTGACACCTCCACCCGGTGTTGACACCTCCACCCAGTGTTGACACCTCCACCCAGTGTTGACACCTTCACCCAGTGTTGACACCATCACCCAGTGTTGACACCTCCACTCAGTGCTGACACCTACACCCAGCGTTGACACTCCACTCTGTGTTGACACCTCCACCCTTCCACGTTGAGGTTCACCACACTTCATTTAATTATCACCTCTATGACTTTCTTCGTCCTACTTATTTCATCTTGGTCATATTTCCGAAAATAAGAAAGGTGACAAGAATTGTACAAAATATTCTGATTAAGGTTTAACAAAAAAATTGCATCCTAATTTATCCACTGCAGTTCACAGAAGACTATAAATACCTCGTACTGGCAAAACAACATTTATCACCACACGCAGAACTGCGTGGAAACTTGAGGTAGATATTATATGATGTGTGGATGAGAGCAGATGGTTGTGAATATGCAGTAGCCTGAGACAGCAACCTAAACCTTGGCAGTTGTTCTATATTACGTGGATCTGATTACTAATGAGCCTATTGTCCTCTCATTTGTTTTCGCGTTGATTGTATACATTTGCAGGTAGTTAAAAGAGCGATCTCTTATTACGTCATCACACCACAATCTTGATGGTCAGGTTGGATTACATGGGTCTGTGTGCGACTGGGAATTGATTTAAGGAAAGAGGAAACTCAGAGACAAGAAGCCCCTGTTCATTTTTCTCAGATATCGCCAGACGCTTGTGTATTTGGTCCTGAGGGAGTAAATGAGGAGTACTGATGCTTCCCAGTCACACACTAAAGTATACTCTGAATATTTCATCTCGAGGGATAATTCTACGCCTCCGTTGCAATTTTATTTTCCCGAGACGCGATGAAGATGAAGGCGACGCCTCACCAATTTTTACTAACTAAAGTATATATTACCCGGGCGAGGTAGACGTGGAGGTGAGCATAAATGGTTTGTGAAGGTTCCTAGTGTTCCCTGAAGAAGGCAGTGATGGGTAGGGAAACACCGGGTAACACTGAAGTCCATTTATTAACGGATAGGAGAAAACACAAGTAGTGACTAGCGTGTGCCATGCACGGCCCAGAGTCAGACTGAGACTGCCTTGCCATATGGCAGCCTCGGGGCAATGTTACCACATAACACGTGCAGTGTTGCCACGTAATTACATATATAAATGCTACTCGGCACAGTAGCTTATATACAAGGTTGCTACTCGGCACAGTAGCTTAGATACATAACCTAAATCTCCCTCCCCCCGTCACGCTCATAGTCTTTGTCTTGAGCGGACTTCTTACTCCTAAGTCGCTCCGAGCGTCGAGGTGCACTGTAGGGCAGATCCTCGTGAGGTGTAGGGGAATCGTCCTTGGTCAGGGGGGCCAGCAGGAGTAGGACTGGCGGAAGGCGGTTCCTCCCAGGCCACCATCTCGACATCTGACCTTATAGTCCGCGGCGGTCGCAGCTCTCGGCTCTGGTCTGCCACTCCTTCGCAAAGGCCTTGGCGTGTCCAGGAACGCAAGAAGGAGAAGAGTGACCATACAGGATCTGGGCAGGAGCGTCCTGTGTGGGTGGGAGTATTACGTAACTCCAGGAGTCCTTTGTCAAATGCCTCATAGTCTATGTTGCCTGAAGGGGCCACCTTGAGGATAAGGTGCTTGACTGTCTTGACTGCAGCCTCAGCGTGGCCGTTTGACTTGTGGGTAGTGGGGTGTTGACACGATGTGGCAGACTCCCAACGCTCCAGGAATCCTGTGACGTCGGCTGGTGAACTGTGGCCCGTCCATCTGCAGACGTGCAGGGGACGCCGAGTCACGAAAGAGGTGCGGAAGTGGCGAATGGTGGCTGCGGACGTCGTGTCCGAGCCACAGATTACAACCACAGGCCAACCAGAGAATCGGTCGGCGACAACTAGGAAATGTTTCCAGCTGTGCTGAAGAAATCAGCCGACACGGACTCGAAGGCCTGGTGGGTTTGTCGTCGCACAAGAGGCCCTGCTGTTGACTGGGCTGCATGATCTGGCACGGCTCACAGGCACGGACCGTATTGACGATATCCGCGTCAATGCCGGGCCAGTACAGCCTGCTTGCGAGGCGCTTGGTGGCCTCTGCTCCACGATGGCTGTGGTGTAAGCGGGCCAGAACAGCGGCGACGACGAGCTGCAGGGACGACCACATGGGCACCGTAAGGACAGGTCCCCATCTCGCGAAGGTCCTCACATATCTTCCAATATGGGCGTTGGGCGTGTGGAGGTCAAAACGGTCGCGAGGACCAGTCCTCACACTCTCAAGAGCTGAGTGTAGGAGGGGTCGTGCGTGCCGTGGTCCGTAGTTCCTCAAGGGCCAGATCGCTGTCGGTGGTGACACTAAGGCCTGGGTGCTGGCGAGGGACTGTATGGCCTGCAAAGTGACGATGTTGCTGACGGAGAAACCGCCCTCGGTGCAGAGCATCTCGTCTTCAGGTGTCGGGCGGCTGACTGGGGGCGGGGAGAGGGCATCGGGATGCGCCAAAATCTTCTCCTTCAGGCGCTGGTGGGGATTCTCGATGGCGTCCAGCGAATAAATACAGAGAAACGATGCCAGAAAAACGCTGCGGTCCGAAAGGCGCGAAAAGGATAGGTGGACTTGACAGGCCTCCTTCACCTTATAGGCGAGTCGCGGTCAGGGTCCACGTG
>NW_024722227.1:13219025-13231525 GCF_018991925.1 Homarus americanus
TTTGTATGTCAGCTCATCTACTGTACTTCTCTATGTAACAGTTACCAAGGATAATATACTGTTTGTAATCCTTGACAGTTACTGTATTAATAAAACTGTCTGGACGATCTTTACGAAGCTTGGGAGTTAACTGAGAGTTTGCCGATGATAGACTGGGGCAAGATAAAGTCGGTGTCAAATATACCTAAGTCTGTAACACAACCTGACTGATACATGTGAACCGTGGTTTGAACTGTGTAGGAAGGTCAACATCAGTGTCATACATAAGAGGATTTAAATGATGCGGTGTAATGTATTTGACTACAAAGTACCAAACGGGAGGAGAATATCTCTTTTATCAGACTTATGATCTTTGATGACACTTCATTACAAAGTTCACTAAAGTTATAGACAATAAAACAGATACCAATACATCTGTAAGATACTTTAAAACAAGTTGCACTTACCTAATACAGTACAAATATAATCATTTAATTCGCATCAAACTAGTAATAAATTTTGCAGAGTCACAACACCTGTTTGACATGGTTAACTCAACTATTTACAAGGCTTTGTCACCATCAGGATAATTACGTGGTGTGTGACTCTTATTGCCATACATTATAGATTCTTCTTATAGTGCATCTGCTACTATTCAGAAATTAATTATTCATCACTTAGATTAGTTTTTATCATTCTGTAATCAGACAGTAGGGGCCAATAGTTGGCTGAGCATGGGTCGTTTAAGCACACTGTAGGTTGAGTAAAGGTAAGCCTTTTCTTCAGTATACCAAGAGACTGGGCTGAGCTGGCTGAGTCACACAATTATATCCTTTCAACTCATGCTCAGCATCACGAAAGGCTTCGACAATCATGTTTGGCTTCACCGCCCGCTCAAATTTACAAAGGCTTCACGCGGCTCACGCTCAGCCGCCGATTTTGCTCACACCTGCTGATATGGGAGAACACCGGAAGACTGCACGAGAAATAATATAATCGTGTTTGACTCAAAATCACTCGGAGGCTAGTAGGAAAACACATGATAAGATGGAGTTTCAGGCTATTTGTGCAAACTCTACACCTGTCAACTGCCCTTGCGAAGTAAGGAGGCTAGGACAGGCAAGAATAAGCCCCGCCTCTAAGGATCACACTAGACAATGAGGAAAAATGGGAAGTTATTCGCCAGGCAACAATTCGGAACATATTGTGGGGTTCAGGATGTTTGGTTCACACTCAGGATGGGATGGAGAAACTCACAATGTTGCTCTCTATATACATGTTGTATTGGATGTACAATGCAGCTTGGTGCTGGGAAGGCATGGTTACAAGCGTGATGTGAGAGCTGGTTGGTGAGGACAACAATGGGTCGCCATGCTCGCCAGCCGCCAGGCAGAGCGAGGACCGCCAGGCAGGCGGTGTTGCTGGCTGGTTGGTGTAGGTAGAAAGAGACAGACCACCACGAGGTCAGGTCTTAAATAGCGGGGGTGGCGTGGCAGCAGTTGACCCCGCTCCGTGTGTTGGCGCTGGTTGACCCAGACCACGAGGCATACACTGGGGAGTGGTGGGTCGGCTAGGCAGCGACAAACAGCGTTTGTGGGGAGAATTCCCTCTAATACTCCCCTTCCCTCAGGTTGTGTAGGAGACTTGTTGTCTGCAGAGTTGCATAGCACATGTGAGGCAGAACGGGCGGTGCGTGCCTCATGTGAGACAACGATGGCGTGGATGAGCCGGTCGCTGGGGACAACTGTCTAGATACACAATATCTGTGGGGAGTAGAGAATAAGTGTGTGTGGGCGATGAATGTTGTGCTTCCTTCACGGCAGGTACAGAGTCGCCAGATGCGCCTGCTGGGGTGTGTGGGCTGGGTCAGGGGCAGGGTGTGTCAGCAGCAGCGGATGAGGGCTCGTGACAGCAGCTGGGTCCAAACAGCAGCAGGGTGCAGGACATTTACCTGAGGGTGTGTGGGTCCTGGGAACAGAGGCCGCATCAGGGGCGGCAGGGTTACTGGGCCGGGGTCGGCGTCTGAGGCAGGACAGGTGTGCTGGGGTGGAGCGACTGTCTGCTTAGAGTAGCAGAGCTGCTCTAGGGTGTCTGACCTGTGGTGTAGAGACAGTAGCTGTAGAGCCGATGAGAGCTGCTTCTGGTGGATAAGCCAGTCTTCCATGTTGCTTGAAGACTGGGAGCGTGGTCAGTTTCTCCTCCATCCTGTGTGAGTGCGAATCTCCGGGAGTCACCATTTGTGGGGTTCAAGATGTTTGGTTCACACTCAGGATGGGATGGAGAAAAAACACAATGTGCTCTCTATACATGTTGTATTGGATGTACAATGCAGCTTGGTGCTGGGAAGGCAGCATGGTTACAAGCGTGATGTAGAGAGCTGGTTGGTGAGGGTGCTCAGAGGAGGACCAGCTTGGTCGCCATGCTCGCCAGCAGGAGGACCGCCAGGCAGGCGGAGGGCGGGACCGCCAGGCAGGCGGTGTTGCTGGCTGGTTGGTGTAGGTAGAAGAGACAGACCACCACGAGGTCAGGTCTTAAATAGCGGGGAAGCGTGGCTAGCAGTTGACCCCGTCCGCGTTTGTAGGGGAGAATTCCACCATTCATAAACCAAGATTGAGAATGCAAGAACAGCACAAATAACAGGTGTTTGAATACGAGGAGGGAGGATTCGATGAAACGAACGGACGGACATGCATGGGTTATATACAAGGAAGTTGTGGAGGGCCTCTACTGGAAGCATGTGCACCAGCACAGAACCAGGAACAGGCACTCCCACTCAGGAAGAAGCGCGCACTCATGTAAACAAATATCTTTGGACACCCTACAGAATACTATGAGCTTATCAAACGAGGCAGCTGCTGAGAAAGGAAGTGGAGTCACTACCAAGATGAGAGTCGTTAAAGGACTATTTCCGACTTGAAAGTCATGGACACTAAAAGTGACACTCCTTGGAAAGTGAGTAGAGTTGAAACTTTACTCAA
Organism: Homarus americanus; assembly: GCF_018991925.1. NCBI lineage: Eukaryota > Metazoa > Arthropoda > Malacostraca > Decapoda > Nephropidae > Homarus > Homarus americanus. The sequence continues at coordinate 13,221,983 of NW_024722227.1, forward strand.
GCCTCATCCCTTTTATAGTAGGTGTTGTAGAACTGTTGTACAAGAACAGGAGAATCGAACCGGGGACCGAGTTCAATATAATCGATTTCACTCATTTACGAACCTTTCTCAAGCATCTTGTTAGACAAGACATTAGAGCCAGGCAAATGAGAGTGCAGGGAGAATATTTTATAAAAAATCGAATTGGTATAAAATTAAACTAAGAGAGTTACTCATTGTTGGATGTATCTGAATTTCGAATTGTAGCTTATTAAACCAAAGGAACTTAAGAGCTATAATTGACAACGAAACGGCACTCAACCCTAGCTACCTCCTTGTCATGGAGGACTTCGACTAGCGGAATGAAGCCACACAAATGACTTTAATAATCCTGCTACTATTTTGCAGAAATTCTTGAAATGCAATTTTCTATTCCAACATGTTAAAGATCCGACTCACTACAGAGTGGAACAAAACCCACACCGTGGACTTCATCATAAGTTTACCTCCGAGGCTCCGGAATTATTTAAAGTGTTGGGATAGGGTTAAGACCGGATAAGAAAAGCAAAGATGAATAATGAACTGAAGGTAGCAAGGAGGCGAAGTCAAACTCAAAGGGATTTTGGACAATGTATCAAACTAAAACTTGAGACAAGATTGGACCAATACAGTCAAATACCGGCGAGCTAACTGGATAACGACGGAGAAATAAGTACTAATCTGAATAGATATTTTTCCTTAGTTTACAAAATCGAAAACTTAAACATGATAGTCAAGGCACCGACTATCTACACAGATAGTGAACAAAACAGATTAAGGGAGATAGTAATTACTAGTAACAATGTTAGTAAACAAATATATAAACTAAGCTCACAAGTCACCAGGTCCTAATGAGATTTCTGCCAGAGTATTAAAGGAATGGGTATAAAGAACTTAGTATGCCCTAGCAAACTTGTTTAAAAATACCATTAAACCGGTTGTGTACCAGAATGCGAGGATAGCGAATAGTGATACCGATATTCAAGAAGGGAGATAGATCACTATCCTCAAATTACCGTTCAATTAGATTAACATCAATTGTAGGCAAATTACTGGAAGCAATAACTTCAAACTCAATTCGAAATCACCCCAAGAAACACAAATTGATCAACGATTGCCAGGATGGCTTCACAAGCTTCACAAGTGGGCGTTCATGTCTGACAAATCTATTAAATTATCATGCTTTTCAACTGTTTTCGAATCAGTGGATGACGGACACGATTATGATCTGGTTTACCTCGACTTTAGCAAAGCCTTCAACTGGGTACCCCACGAAAGAATAATACGTAAAGTGGAGGATCATGGAATTGGAGGAGATATTCTTAACTGGATTAGGGAATGGTTACAGGACAGGAAACGGAGAGTAAGCATTAATGGCACTAAATCTCACTGGGGTAACGTCACTAGTGGAGTACCCCAATGCTCAGTACTTGGACCAATTTTATTTATGATATACATAAACGACATAGATATAGTCGTAGACAGCAACATAAATATATTTGCTGACGACACTAAAATAGGGCGTGTAATTAAATCTGACGAGGACTCCGCAAAACTACAGGAAGAGCTAGATAATTTTTTTGCATGGTCTGAAAAATGGCAGATGATATTTAATGTGGAGATGTACACAGAGAAACCAGTTATCAGATGAACAACATTGTTATAGAGAAATCCGACTGTGAGAAAGAAATAGGTGTAATGATAAGTGGGAATCTTAAACCAAGGCAACATTGCGTATTTGCTCGAAACAAGAGTAACAAAGTACTTGGGTTCATACAAAGGAGTGTTGGTTACAAGACTAGCGAGGTTATCCTAAAAATATATCTTGTGCTTGTGAAACTTCACTTGGATTATGCAGTTAAATTTGGTCACCGTACTACAGAATAGATATCGAATCCCTAAAAAGCACACAGACGAGGATGACAAGACTAATCCAGTGCATTAGGAACTTTGAGTACAGAGACAGATTAAAGCATCTGAATTTGCTCTCCTTCGAGAGACGTAGAGTGAGGGGCGATATGAATGAGGTGTATAATGGAATTCCGGGCTAAACAAATGTGATATATCAAAGGTACTTAAATTATCCAACCAGGAAAGAACTCGTAGCGATGGTATTAAATTAGGCAAATTAAGATTTGCCGTGAGACAGGTAAACATTGGTGTGGAAAGAGAATAGTGGATGAGTGGAACAAGTTACTAAACATCATCATCTTTAATTTGAACACGGATATATGAGCGACAGGGGTTGGGTGTGAACGGGAATGGGCTAACAGGACCACTGCAGTTTCCCCCATTCTTTTGTTCTTTTAACTAACGAGAAGGATAGGGTGGCCAAGTTGGAACATCTAGCACCCGTTGGCACCAGTCCCCATGTGAAATTTTCCTTCAGATTTAACTGTTACTTGGTTCAGGATAAGAGCAGCCAAGGTAATTACGACGGGATGAGGGAGGAGATGTGGGGTATCCACTGGCCCGACTCGCTGGGAAACAAGAACGCGGACAATACGCTGATATCATAGCCAGTAAAATGAACTATTTGATTGATAAATATATACCCAAGACCAAACCCAGTGCCTCTAGGAATACAAGGAGACTGTTACACATGAACCATGTGGCGGTCGACAAAGTTAAGAAGAAATCCCAGAAATTCAAGAGGAGGGTTATGACAAATGATGAGCAGGACAGGAGGATGTATGCCTGGTCCAGGAACCAAGCAAAGTCAGAGTGCAGAAGGGCTGAAAAAGAGTTCCAGAGGTGGATTACAAGTGAGGTCAAGCCAGACCCAAACACTTTCTACCGCTACGCAAAATCGAAATTAAAAACACATGTGGGCGTATCGGATCTGAGGCTTGATGATGGTAGATACGCAGGCTCGGATCAGGACAATGCAGAGGCATTGAAATAATTATTTTCCTCGGTGTTCACAAGAGAGGATGCGAAAAATCCTCCTGTGTTTGAGGGAAGATGGTTTGACACAGCGCTGACCTGCATCGTGTTCTCAGAATAGGGTATAAGAAACAAACTTCAAAGCTAAAAAATCATAAGATTCTTGGACCTGACATGGTGCATTCCTGACTATTAAGAGACTTGTGCAACGAGTTGCTGAGCCCCATAAAATCCTGTTCTGTAAATGACTCGATGAACAAAAGGTCCCCAGTGACTGGAAAATGGTTTATGCTAGTCCTATATTCAAGAAGGGCGATCGTGACTCCACGAATAATTATAGACCAGTGAGCTTGACCAGCATAGTATATAAAGTACTTGAGAGTATTATAAGAGATGCCATGATGGAACATCTACTAAGAACCAACCCTGTAAAGAACTGCCAACATGGTTTTATGCCGGGGCGCTCCTCCTTAACACAATTACTCAAGATACTGGATGTTTGGACTCAAATTTCGGAACCGGGTGACAATATCGACATTTATCTGGACTTTGCCAAGGCTTCCGACAGCGTATCTCATGAAAGGCTGAGAATTAAATTGGGAGGATACGTGATTCGGGGAAGTGTCCTAGCATGGATCGGAGACTTTCTTCATGACCGCAAACAGTGGGTGGTGATTGTGGTGATTAATGACATGAAATCGTCATGTGTACCCGTGACAAACGGGGTACCACAGGGTAGTGTGCTGAGCCCGTTATTGTTTGTTTGTTTCATAAATGACATGTCAGAAGCTATAAACTACAAATGTTTGCGGACGATGCCAAGCTATTCATGAAAATTAAGAACCAAGCGGACAGTGAAGAGCTACAGAAAGATCCCTGTCAGCTTCAAGAGTGGCTGTTAGGACTAAATGTTACGAAGTACCAACAGTAAGGAGGGGTATTACATGTCCAACCAGGTCGAAGAAACAGCATTAGCAGAGACCGAATGTGAAAAAAAAAACATGGGTGTGTAAGTTGACAACGAACTAAAGTTCTCGGGCCATTGTGAGAAGGTGAATCAAGCAACTAGCAAGTCGGTCTTATGAGAAGGTCTTCAAGAATGAGTTACTGTCAATTGATTGAAAATGTCCAAAGGACACCTCAGTCGCCGAGAGAGATTAGAACGCCTATAATTGCCTCGTTTATACTATAGGCCGGCAAAGAGGTGACATAATTGAAGTTTATAAACATCTCAGACGGCATTACTCAGTCGGGAATTCATAACTGGAGCTGGCGACACCCGCCCCACAAGGGGTCACAGCTAAAGGTTGAAGAAGCCATAAATCCAGAAAATTGTCAGGGCAAAAATTTTCAGAGTAGTGAGAATTGTAAACTCTTGAAATAACCTACCAGAGTGTTAAGACGGCACCAAGGGTGAGCTCATTCAAGATCAAACTTAACCAACGCTGGCGCAGTTACAAATACATTCAGGATCAGGAGCCAGTGCATGCCCAATACTTGCTAACTGTGCATAAGAGGCGGGACCGACCGTCCAAGCGGCTATCGAGCCAACTAGTGGCGAAGAGGATAAAAGTAAAAGCATAAACTGCTCGTGTAAATAATCTTCTTTTACTTAATTATAATTTACGGCAATTTAAGTTAATACTATGCGATGCTTATATAATTAATTAAATGGGGAGGTAATAGATAAATATCCCAAGTCCCAACATTGGCTTGTTGTTTGTCTTCACTGATGGCCGCCAGGTGTCAAGACTTTGGATCCTCAGTGATACTCCAATTACAAAACTTACATTAAGTCTACTGACACACCAACCTACAGCGGATCTGGGAATTTCGAATGTAGGATATCAACCACTATTGCCTTGACATGATTATGACCCCAAACATCTTGAGTGTTGAGTTGCTTAATACGCTCTGCTAACATTTCGGGACTTCACTTCTTCCATCTTCAGAGCAAAGCCTAAATGGACAAAGTTCTAAAGTTATATCCGTATGTTAATAATACATAGCCTGTCTAAAGAATCAACCTGACTGGGCAACCGCACTCAGTAAGGTCATCCTTATGCGGTCGAAAACACAATTATAATCACAGATCAAAACAAAAACAAACTATACAACCTCTTATGGTCGTTGCATGGAATGCCAGAACCCTTCTGGACACTGGCACAAATGACCGTCCTGAAAGAAGAACCGCCCTTGTGGCAAAAAGAGCTGGCTAGGTATAGCATAGACACAGCAGCCGTTAGTGAGTCCCGGCTCCCAGAGGAGGGTCGATTCACAGAACGGGGGTCTAGCTATACCTTCTTCTGCAAGGGTAAACCTGCTGCGGAGAGAAACCGCATTTATGGAGTTGGTTTTGCCATCCGCCAACGCATCCTACACAGACTAACTGAAATGGCTGTTGGGATCAACGAGCGCCTTATGATGCTCCGAGTCCCACTGAATCACTCACGGGAGGCCTTTTTCATCAGTGCATACACCCCATACTGAATGCAGAGGATGTCAGAGTTGCTGATATTTGGCAGGGAATCGTAGGGAGAAATGGATTAGGCAAGTGTGATCCCAATGGCCTACTCCTCCTCAGCAAGTGTGCTGCACACAACCTCACTCTCACCAATACCTTGCGTAGGCAGGCCGACAAGTTCAAGGGTTCGTGGCAACACCCACGATCCAAACACTGGCATCTCATTGACTACATCATTGTCGGAGAAAGAGATCGCCGAGATGTCCTCATCACCGGAGCAATGCGTGGCTCAGACCACTGCGACACTGATCATTGGCTCTTCAGAGCCAAGCTCTCACTTCACATCGCCCCAAAACGACGAAGGCAACAAGCCTCCAGAAGAGGTTTTAACACTAAGCGTCTGGAGGATCCATGCTTTGAGAGAGCAGCTCGAAAATGGGCTGATTTACAACCCGACAACAAACAACCCAAATCCCAGTGCCGAATGGGGTATTCTCGACACTGTCATGACAAAAACCTGGATCGAAAGAATACACCAGGACTGGTTTAATAAAAATGACCTGGAAATCGATGTACTCGTCAATGATAAACGTACTGCTTTAACTGACAAGCAGAATAACCCTCAGTCTTGGTCCAATGCTGATACTTCCTGCAAGAAGAAAGCAGTGGCCCAGTAAGATCTTCGCAAACTAAAAAACGACAGGTTTAAAATTGAAGCATGTAAAACAAAACAAAAAAATTGCAGATCAGCACAAGATGTGCGAATTTTTCAATTCCACTAAAATATTTTATAGGTCAATCACTCATGGCACAGCCCCCCTCCGCTCATTCGATAGTAACTCCCTAATTAAAGACAAAGAAGGTATCCGTCAGCACTGGAAAGAGCACTACCATTCGCTGCTCAACCAAAACACCGATGTGGATGTCCTGACTACCCAGCAGGTCCCTCAGCATCCAGTACTGACCACTCTCAGCTATCCTCCATCCCTGGATGAGGTAGCTATTGCCATCAAACAGATGAAAAATAACAAAGCCTCAAGGCCTGATGGAATCCCATCCGAGGTGTATAAAGCAAGAGGACCTCTGCTTACTAGCCGTCTCCACTCTCTCCCGGAGAATATATGGGAAAAGGAGGAAATCACCCAAGCTCTTAAAGACGCCTCTATCGTCAATATTTATAGGAACAAGGGAGACTGGTCAGACTGTGGCAACGGCCGTGGGATCTCGCTGTTGTCTGCAGCTGGCAAGATTATCGCCCGAGTCCTCCTAAACAGACTTCTTCCTGAGGCGGAAAAACTTCCTCCCAGAATCTCAATGTAGCTTTAGACCATCACATGGCACCATTGCCATGATCTTTGCTGCCCGCCAGATACAGAAAAAGTGCAGAGAACAGCATCGTGACCTGTACATGGTCATCATTGACCAAACAAAGGCCTTCAACTCGGTCAACAGGGAAGCCCTTTGGCGGACCCTCAGCCGTTTTGGCTGCCCACCAAAATTCATTGCCATTGTGAGGCAACTTCACAATGGCATGAATGTCAGTGTCCTGCAGAATGGCACCCAGTCTGAGTTCTTCCCCATCTAAACGGGGATAAAACAAGGATGTGTACTGGCGCCAACTCTTTTCCATTCTCTTGGGTGCTTTCCTTACTCGTGCCAGTGGTAATTTAGCCGGCGGGGTGGACATCAAGTACCGGATGAAGGATCTTTTCGACAGAAGAAGACTAAAGGCAAGAACAAAGGTGTCGGCAGCTTTCATTACTGTTCTTCAGTAGGCAGACGACCTCACCCTTGTTGCTCACACTGAACGCGACCTACAGGAGATCCCCAGCACCTACTTAGATGCGTATGCAAACTTCGGCCTTGAGGTGAATGTACGTAAAACCAATATTCTCTTTCAGCCTGCCCTAGTTCAGCCACATTTCCACCATCCACCCAGCTTAATGGCACTACCCTCCCTAATGTTACTAAATTTGAGTATCTCGTCTCCCATCTATCCACCACCGGGAACATTGATGAAGAGACAACATCGGATCCGATGTGTATCACATGCCTTTGGCAGACTCCGTACCCGTGTCTTCAGCTGTAGGGACCTGAGATTATCTACAAAAGCCAGAGCAGAAGAATGCCAGTATTCTCGCTGACACCAACTGTAGGAGCATCGAGGCTGCCATTATCCATAACATCTACGTTGGACTGGCCATGTTATCCGCATGGACGACAGTAGACTGTCAAAGCAGCAACTTTACAGTCACCTAACGAATAGTAAACGTAACACTGGCGTGCAACTGAAAAGGTATAAGGATAGTCTTAAGACAAACCTAAAAAAGTGCCAAATCGACCTCCTCACCTGGAAGACGATCACTCCACACCCTAATGCTTGGAGGAACACCACACGAGGTGTCAATACTTTCGAATTAACTCGACTGCAAACAGAGGCAGACAAGCGCCAACGCGGGAAAGAAGCTGCCGTCGCCCCTCCCGCACTAGATGGAGCCATTCACATGTGCAACATCTGTGAACGACCCTGCCGGTTCCGTATCGGTTTCTTTAGTCACTTAAAACTCACCAACCTAGGTGACATCCTTAATAACTCGTATCATTATCTCATAGCCAGATGATCGTTATACTCGATTCTGAATGACAGCAAAGTAGTAGTAGTGGTAATAATACATTATACACATGTAGGTGGTGGGCAGCGTGGGTGTGGATAGGTAATGCTCCCAGACTGGCGCTATCACTCATGACGCAGGTGTCTGGGTAGAGATCTCATCTCTTCCTGTTCTTGAGGGACGACGCTGCACCAAGTGTTTTTATCTGCTATGAGTGATACATGGGGCTACCCTACCAAGGACCTCCCCTGCCTAGCCGTCACACTCTTCTGCCCACGCTCGTCTGCCCTGCACGTGTTACTAACGGCATGACCACCATCACCACACTCAGATAACTGGAAGTATACGAGCTTATAATCTCTGGATGACGTGGCTGAGACGGGTGCGTGTGGGTGGCAGTGAGAGCGGAGGTATGTGTTCCTTAAATACTGAGGAACATGATTTTTATCACCCTAGGGCCAGCTACCACCTGCCTCATTGCCAGATATTTTGGTGCAACCTGTGCTTACTCGCTCTACATACACGCTCAAGTAGTGAGGCTGCTCTCGTAGTGTGCCATGATGAGTAGGGAGCTGGAGGTCGTGTGAAGCTTATTTTCATTGGGAGTTTTATTGGAGAAAATATCAACTGAAGAGGAATTGAACTAAACAGTAACTTCTTCACCTCACGATATCAATAAAACTATAATATATTATTATGATGAGATGTTGTGTTGTAATTAATATTTTGTTCATAGATCCATCCTTCCTTATCACATTTGAAATATTATATTTATATGGAAATATTTACCATCAGACTTTACACAAATTCTACTATGCACTCAGTGAGGTATCTAACTGTTTACCCACAAGCTTGAGTAGGCTTCATTTTCGCAGTTCTAAACAGAGAAGTGACAAGGCCTCTCCTTTATATATATATATATATATATATATATATATATATATATATATATATATATATATATATATATATATATATATATATATATATATATTTCATGTAAATCCACAATGAAAACGTGGATAAGATAAATCTTGATAAAATCACACGGGAAAATGGGAACAACGGAGCACCTTAGCTTTCGTCTTTATTCAAGACATCTTCAGAGGCATACATGAAATAAGAACATAAGAACATAAGAAAGTGGGATACTGCAGGAGGCCGACTCGCCCATACAGGGCAGATCCCTTTCACACCCATCCCAGCACTTCCATGTGCCTATCCAACTTCGTCTTGAAGCTTCCTAGCGTCCCCGATCCTACTATAGCACTCGGTAGCCTATTCCACATATCCTCTATTACCAAACCAGTGCTTGCCTATATCCTTCTGAATCGGAATTTATCTAATTTAAGCCATTTGTTCTAGTTATTTCGTTATTACTGAGCTTCAGAACATCTTCCATTTACCCTTGTTAATCCCACTTACCCACTTGTACCTCTATCATATCTCCTAACTCTACGCCTCTCTAATGAATGTAAGCCTAAGCTTTTCAGTCTTTCATATGGAAGGTTCTAATATTATGGATCATTTTGTCATTCTTCTTTGTACTCTCTCCAAAGAATC
>NW_024722227.1:13233821-13245419 GCF_018991925.1 Homarus americanus
TATATTCAATAAGTGGTACAAGGCTGGGCGTGATAGCCAACCGATACAGGAGCGGTTACTAGGGACCCCGGACCGTAGGTAGGCCGAGGCCGATCTGAGGGAAATTAGCTAGCCAGGCAAAGAGAGTTGCTAGACATTCCTAGGACAATAAATGAGGTCTTCTAATTACTCGACTAGCGCGGTACAGACATAGTACATCGGGACATAGTAAATGAACATAGGCATTAGACATAAGCATGGACATCAGACATGCTATAATAATATGTAGTAATACAGACATGTGAATAAATGGTACAATGGATGGTAACAAGAGTCCTGGTGTCAGGCGTGTTCACATATCTTGGTATGTACATATCTATACACCTCCCTCCCCCTTTACGCTCGTAGTGCAATCTCGAGCGGCTACGGACTCTTTTTCCATGAGTCGGGGGAACGGCGAGGGACAATGGGAGGATCAACTGACGACCTTCGTTCCTGGTCTGGGCAAGGGGACACAGGGGACGGGGAGGAAGGTTCGTCACTAGAGGATGGCACTGGGCGGAGATGGCGTCTGTTTCGCCACCACACACGACCACTGGGGAGGCGGACTTGGTACGAACGAGACTCGCCACGGCCCATGACGACCCCGACCTTGTCCCAGCGGTGTGACGTCGGGTCCTGGATTCGTACTTGCTGGCCGACGGCCAACCTGGGAAGGGGGCGGGCTTGGGCATCATAGTGGCTTGTCACTTGGGCCATCCGGGCAGCCTCACGGCGGTCACACTCGTCCGCCTTGATCTGCCATTCATCTAAGAAGGACTGGGGGTGGGCAGGCACACAAGTACGAAGGGGGCGGCCATACAACACCTGGGCAGGAGAGCGTCCGGCAGGGGTAGGGGTGTTACGGAGTTCCAGTAGGCCCCTGTCGAACTCCTCGCAGTCCAGGTTCCCCGTCGGTGCTGTCTTGAGGATGAGGCATTTTACGGACTTTACCGCTGCCTCGGCGTGGCCATTCGCCTGTGGGTAATGAGGGGAGGTGACGATGTGGTGGACGCCCCAGCGTTCGGCGAAGCTCTTGAACTCGTGGCTGTTGAACGGGGGCCCACCGTCGGTTCGGAGGCGGAGAGGCACTCCGACTTCCCGGAAGAAGCAACAAAACATCCGGATGACCCTGGAAGAGGTGGTGTCCCGACCACAGGGAACTACCACGGGCCATCCAGAGAGCCTGTCGGCGACCACCAGGAAAGACTTTCCGGCCACATTAAAGAAGTCGGCGGACACGGACTCAAAGGGCCGCTTTGGGAGGTCATTGCACAGGTACGGCTCTTGTTGCTGGCTGGGTTGGAGTTGCTGGCAAGGCTCACAGGCCTCAACCGTGCTCTTAATATCGGCGTCAATGCCAGGCCAGAAGACGGTCTGACGGGCTCTGCGCCTGGTGGCTTCAACGCCGCGGTGGCTGTCATGGAGGCGGGATAAGGTGCGCCGGCGGAGGGCAGTGGGAACGACGATCCTGGGGCCGTACAACACCAGCTCTCCGTCCGCATAGAGGCTATCCCTTAGCTTCCAGAAGGGGAGGGCGGAGGCGTGAATGTCGTAGCGGTTGGTGGGGAATCCAGCGGAGACGTAGTCGAGGAGTTGGGCGTATGCCGGGTCTTGAGCGGCGGCGATGCGAAGCTCCTGGAGAGTCCTATCGTCTTCGATGGAGGGCGTCGTCGTCGTCTTGTCAGCAAGAGAAGTGGCTGTGTGTGTCACTAAAGACCGAACGTGAGCAGCGGCCGTGGTACAGTCGACTTCATCTTCAGGTGTGGGGCGACTAACAGGGGCTCGGGAGAGGGCGTCTGTTATGCACAGAAGCTTCCCGGCGCGCCACACAGCTGTAAAGACGTAAGGGGCGGTCTTCTCTTTGAGACGTTGGAGGCGAGGATTTTCGATGGCGTCCAACGTGTAGTGATTAAGAATGGGTATGAGCGGGCGATGGTCCGTCATGAGGGTGAAATGCCCAAGGCCGAACAGGTAAAGGCGGCACTTGGCCATAGCCCAGGCGACTGCCAGCATCTCTAGTTCAATGGTGGCGTATCTGGTCTCCGTGTCCGTCAAAACCTGGAGCCACACTGAACTAAGCACAGTCTACCCTGGCCGTGGTCTTGAAGGAGGGCATATCCGAGGCCGTATAGACGGGAGGCGTCGGTCTGGAGGACCACTGGTAAGGACGGGTCGAAGGGTGCCAGGACTGATGGTGACAGCAACGCCTTCTTAACATTCCTGAACGCTAGGTCGTGGTCAGGAGTCCAGAGGAAAGAGCGCTTGGGGCTCATGAGGGGGCGTAGAGGTTGGGCTGATGTGGCGATTTTAGGGGAGAAGTCGGCCAGCTGATTTACCAGGCCCATAAATGAGCGAAGGTCGGTCAGGTTCGCTGGAGTAGGGAAGTCCCTGATGGCCTTGACCTTCTCCTCATCAGCTGAGATCCTCTCTGGCGAGATGTTGTAGCCGCAGTAGTTAACTTGGGGGGCGGCGACCACAAATTTATCTTTGTTCAGGGTGATACCATGGGCACGACATCTTGTGAGCATCAGATGAACTCGGTTCAAGTGGGCCGGGAGATCATCGTCGAAGAGCAGGATGTCATCTACGACCTTCACGCAGTTGGTGACACCCTGCAGAGCCATATCCCCACGGAGGCAGTACGCATCCCCCGTTGCTGCGAAGCCCATGGGTCCGCGGCAGTGTTTGAAGCGGCCGTAGGGCGTGATGAATGTAGTGAGGTGGCGATCTTCTTCCGCCAGATCGACTTGCCAGTACCCATGTAGTGCATCCGCCGTGGTAAAGAACTTTGCAGACGGGGTGACGCTGCGGACTGCTTGGATGGGCGTAGGCGATGGATGGGCGGGACGGGAGACCTGCGAGTTGAGATGGGTGAGGTCCACTGTGATGCGAACACCTACAGGCTTGGGTGCCAAGACCATAGGGTGGCACCACTCGGAGGGCTCCTCACCGGCGTGTCTGATGATCCCCTGCTGCACCAGAGAATCGAGCTCCGCCTTCACCTTGTCCCGTATGGCAAAGGGATAGGCCTGGGTGTGTGGATGGCGAAAGGCGTCGCGCCAGGCTTGAGGTGGATTCTCATCGGGGGGCCTGTCATCTTCTTGAGCGGCGTCTTCTGGAGGTCGGGCTTGGAGACAAGGACGTCGGTGAACTGACGAAAAAAGAACTCCCGGGCGGCAGCAGGTGTGGTCATGGCTGAAACAGGTATCTCTGCACACCTGTTGAGGTGTGTCACAGCGAGGATGGGCTTTGGGAACTCGGATGAGACGATGGCCAAGTCCTGACAATGGCCACATGACAAGAGAGGGGTTTGGATGCCCTCATGGACGTGGACTGTGGCAAGGCAAGACTTGGGACCGAGCTGTAGTGTTGCCTTGAAGCAACCCAAAGGTGGAGACATCGGGGACCCGTCCGCTGTGAGCACGTCGTTCATGGCTGTGGGTGACAGGCTACTCCTGGGGATGTTGAGGGCGTCCAGGTGTGTTGGTCCAATCACCGTGATGTCCGCGCCCGTGTCAGGTATCATCAGGAGGTTGGAAGAGTTGGTACCGTAGGACAGACGAACATTGACGGGCTTGGGGGACCTGTCACTCGAGGCATCATCCACGCGTCGGCATCCTTTGTTGTTCTTGGGAGACGGTGGTGTGGACGTTCTGTCGGGCTGTAAAGAGACGTTTTGACCTGGAGATGGAGGCTTCTTGGTGGACCTGCAACACTTGGCGAAGTGTCCTTGCTTGTTGCAAGCGTTGCATGAGACCTTGTTGGCAGGGCATCGAGGTGTGCGGGGCCAATGGCCTTGAAACCCACAGTTTCGACATGTACTATCAGCCGCAGGGCACTTTCCTGGACCATGCTGGCGCTGACAGTTTCTGCAGGATTCGGGAGAAGAAACTGGTGACTGTGACGGGGGCTGTGGAGAGGACGTCGTCTGCATCTGGCGTTGATTCCTCTTGTAGGTGGAGACGGCGTGGACTTGAGATGGCGATGAGTGTATAGCTGAGGCAGCCTCTCTTGTGGCCTCATACGACCTGCAACAGGTGACGAAGTCGGTGAGGGAAGAGGCGGCGTCGAGGGTGAGGAGTTTCTGAAGCAGGTCCTCGTCACGTACACCCATCAGCAAGATCATCTTGAGCTGGATCTCAGCACAGGTTACAGGATCGCCTGTACATAGGTCCACCTCGGCTGCTAGGTCCTTAAGTCGTGCATAGAAGTCTGAGAATGATTCCCCAGAAGCTTGTTTGCAGGATAGCAGTTCCCTACGACGCAGAGCTTCATTGCGGAGGCCACGGAAATGACTCTGCAAGGCGTTTAAAACCTCTGTCACTGACCTGGGGGAGTCAGGGGGGATGGCCAGCGTGTGCTCTAGGAGGCGTTGAACATCGAGGGAAATGCACGATCTTAATTGGATGAGTTGTTTATGAGGGGGCATTCGGTAGAGGTCAGACATAACAGCAAAGTCTTCGAAACGACGTCGCCATTGACGGTATACTTGATATGTTGCATCAGATTGAAGAGGTGGGGGACTGGGAACTGAAGACTTGCTGTGCAGGGGTGTACTCGAGACGGCAGGCGGTGGAGGAGGCACGGAGAGGTCGACGAGAGTTGAGACTGGAACAGGTGGTTGAGAAGACACTGAGGCATACCTAGGGGAGATAGGTGACGTGTGAGGAGGCGTTGTCTGAAGGATAGATGAAGAGGCTGAAGCTGGCGAATTGGTTGTGGCAGCTGGTGAAGTCGTCCTCGTTGCCAGCAATTCCAATAGGTCCAGGAATTTGCGGTTATCAGCTTGGTGTTGTTGTTGAAGTTGAAGGCGGTAAGCTGATTCCTCTGACTGTCTTGACAATTCCTCTTGACGTCGTTTTTCCTCCTCTAATTGACGTCTTTGGGCTTCCTTCTCTTGAGAAACTTGTAGGAAGTGGATTAACCGACGTATATCCTGGCTCCCATCCTTTGAATTTGGCGCGCCCGGCGTGTGAGGCGTGAGGGGGGGTGGGAGGGTCTGTGAGGCGTCGTCTTCCTCATAATCCTCATATAAATTTCCCAGCAAATCGTCGTGGTCAGACATCTCGTGCTTGGTATTGTTGCGATGGGAAAGACAAGGAGAATAAGGTGAAGTGCTATATTTTCGCCAATGGATTTGCTTAAGTGCAGGAACTGGCTGGCAAGTAAAAGAGTACTGACTGTAATATTTGTGAAGTGAGAGGAGGCGGCTAGCGGCGGTGTATTCCTCCGCGCGCCCGGGCGAGATGCTGGTGATGACTCAGTGGAGGGAACGCGGGCAGTGGCTTGCGAGCCTCCGTGGATGGGGGGTGTATGCCGGAAGTGCTGTCTTGGAAACTGGGCTGGAGGCGTGTCTGCTACCTGTAGGGCCGCAGAAACATAGCAAAGAGACATGAAAGGCACTGCACTTCACTTAGGGCACTTCACAAGGTCACAAAGCACTTTAAATCCAGGGGCACTGTGGAGTATATCTTCTGGGCGGGAAACACGAGGCCGGAAACAGACGGGGCCGGCTCTTGAGGCTTGTAAACTGTCGTGTTGGAGCTACTCAAACTGCGCCATGTGGTGTGGTGGATGTAATCCTAGACAAGGTTCTTGAAACTCCAGGGCACGAGCAGTAGGTATATTCAATAAGTGGTACAAGGCTGGGCGTGATAGCCAACCGATACAGGAGCGGTTACTAGGGACCCCGGACCGTAGGTAGGCCGAGGCCGATCTGAGGGAAATTAGCTAGCCAGGCAAGGGGAGTTGCTAGACATTCCTAGGACAATAAATGAGGTCTTCTAATTACTCGACTAGCGCGGTACAGACATAGTACATCGGGACATAGTAAATGAACATAGGCATTAGACATAAGCATGGACATCAGACATGCTATAATAATATGTAGTAATACAGACATGTGAATAAATGGTACAATGAATGGTAACAAGAGTCCTGGTGTCAGGCGTGTTCACATATCTTGGTATGTACATATCTATACAAATAACATATCAAAAGTCTACCACAGTCTTACCACGAGAAAGGTCTAATTTTGAAGATGGTGTCGAATAGCCACCAAATTCTAAAAATGCCTGTTCCTCCTTCATTATTCATCCTAGAGAAGCAATTTTGATGTCTAACCCCATGTTTTGGTGGCCTAGGAATCTGTTTGGCTTGTTAAAAAAGCGGCATGATTACATAATTGTGAAATCCAAGATACAATTTGCTTTGTGTGACTGTTTATTTACATTATTTATTTACTGACTTTATTTACTAATGACCATCACTTTCGCATCTTTTCAGAAGGGAGCTGATGGAATCCACAGTGCGAGTGTGCAAAGAGGGGATGATGGAGTCGTTTCAGCTGGTGAAAAAGCACACATTACATGTCGAAAGAGGTACATCAATCCAAAAGACATTGAAAAAAAAAAAAGAAAGTTGAGCCACCAAAGAGAAGTGCCAGAGTATCATCCAGTCCTTTCAACAGCCAAACGGATTGCCTTTTCTGTGGGACTACAGTAACACCAAGAGGTGCAAGCTTTAGTTATGTAAAGACCGATACGTTTGTGCAGACCATTCTTGATTGTTGTGACAGCCGGTCAGATGAATGGGCCTTCACTGTGAAAGGCAGGATTGAATATTATGGCTGTGATCTACATGCTGCAGACTGTATTTACCATCGCTCTTGCAGTGGTAATTTCCTGTCTGGGCTTAGCATACCACTACAGTTCCAGAATGTCCCAGAGGCAAGCGCAGAAAGTCAGGCCGGCCCAAAAACGAAGATCAGGAGCAGGCATTCATGAACGTTTGCTCTTACCTTGAGAATAATGATGAAGAACAATTGAATTTCACATTTACGAGAAAAAATGAAGGAATTTCTGACAAATACAGATTCTGAACCATATGGAAATCAATACCTCAAAGGACAATTGAAAGACAGTATGGGGACAATGTTCATTTTGCTGAAGGGGAAGGCCTTTATGACATAGTGACACTGAGGGAAAAGACGTCACAGATACTGAGATCTTATTTCAACATCCAAGCAAAGGACGAAGAATCACAAAAAACAGGCGATCATTGAAACAGTGGCACGACTCATTTAAAGTGATTATCAAGTCTAATGTGCCATCCCTTACAGATCAGCATCCAAGGCCATACCACGTTGAAAACACCGCTTCTCGTCCGATCAGCGAAGTTAAGCAACATTGGGTCTGGTTAGTACTTGGATGGGTGACCGCCTGGGAACACCAGATGTTGTTGGCATTAAAAAAAAAAAAAAGTGCAAAGTCACTCAAGCTTGATTCTGCCCTTTCGTTTGTTCCCGACACTCTGCAGATGCTGTTGCATGGTCTTTTCGTGGGAAAGGAGACAAGACGAAAGGTTGCAGGAATAGGACATGCAATTGTCCAGGCAGTTCGACCATGTGCTGTTGAAGCTCCCTTACAAGTTGGCCTTGCAGTGCAGGTACATCATATGTATCGGTCACAGTTCCTGGTGGATACCCTTCATGAAATGGGATTTAGTTCTTATAAAGAAGTCATGTGTTTTGAAAAGAATGCAGCGGATTCAGTTGCTCCAGATTTGTTAGTGGATGACATTGATTTGCTAGACATGACATTTCTTTTCGCCGGGGATAATGTTGACCACAATATCCTTTCTATTGATGGCAGGGGGATCTTCCACGGAATGGGGATCATAGCAGCACTCACCCCAGGGCGAAAGAAGGATCATGTCATTCCAAGGAGAAACGTTACCAACCTTGATTTTTCAGTGAAAAGTAAAATTCCAATCATTGAACATCGCTTCGCTAAACATGTGCCCCAAACCATCATGTTTGAACAACTCCCGGCATTGGTCAGCAGTGATAAGACAATTGATGTACTGTGGGAGCTTTCACTAAACTTCAAGCAGGAAACCCGTGGGTGGCAGGGAATGATGCATATCATTCATCAAGGATTAGAGCACCCACGCCAATCATCAATTGCATTTTTGCCTATGATTGACTTGTACTCTGGGGACAAGACATGCATTCTGTCCACGCTTGATTTCGTTTGTGATCTCGCTACCAAACACCATACTCCGCCCATTATTACGTTTGATCAGCCCCTGTATTGGAAAGCTGCAGAGATCATCATAGATGCACCACAGAGTAGCCACTTGAAAAGTATTGTCTTGATGCTTGGATGTTTTCACACATTCATGAACCTTCTTGGTGCAATAGGCACACTGATGGAAGGCAGAGGCCTCAGGAGCATTATGGAAGTTGTCTATGGTGGAAATGCCATCCAACATATGATGACTGGAAAATCAGTGCAAAGAGCTTTCCGTGGACATTTGCTGGTGGACAGATGTTTCAATCACCTGGTTGTGTCGGATCTGTTGAAGGATAACCCACAGTTCGAGTCAATGGTAGACCAGGTGGTAGACTTTTGATATGTTATTAAGCACACCTGATACAACAATAAACAGTTGAGAAACTTTTTGTAGGAATTGTTTTGGGGTCAAACCATATTTTCAGCCGACTATCTATTAAAATCAGAAACCAACACCTCAGTATTAGACCTTCTTGCTACCTGTTATTCTAAACTCTTCTTCAACACCATAACCAAACCCACTAGAGTAACTGCCACCTCTGCCACTGTGATAGATCATATCTGAACTGACAACACTCCTAACAATCTTGCAAGTGGAATTATTTATAACAATATCTCAGATCACTTCCCAATTTTTGCCATGTATAAAACAGCCACAAGACCTGAAAGGTCTAGTAGAGTCTCAATCCAATACAGAGACTACTGCACCGACAACATGCTCCTTTTTGAAAACAACCTAATGAATGCTAACTGGGATCTTGTCTAAGCTTCCAACAACCCTAACGTGAACAGCTGTAACTTCTCTTGCATCTTCAATGCTTGCTTTGATAAATGCTTCCCGCTCAAGACTAAGTCAGTGAAAACTGTATCCATTTCCAAACCCTATATCACAAGCGAAATTAAGATAATGATAAAAGAAAAACACAAACTCCAAAGGAAATTTGCAAAAAGACTTATAACTTTCGGTGATGCTTACCGAAGTATCAGAAATAGAGTAACTCAAGCAGTCAGAAATGCCAGACATAACTATTATACAAATAAGCTCCAGTCAGCATCAGGCGACAGTAAGAAAACCTGGAATATCATAAATTCTATTCAGAACAGGAAAACACAGCCTTCGGCCCCCCACTCAGCTTTTATGATAAATGATTCAGTTGTAACGGAACCCTCCCCTATTGCCAACCACTTCTGTTAGGTGTTCTGGGTAATAAGTTCTATATACAGGAGAGAACACAAACACCTGTATAGTTTTGTAGGTTCGGTTTACTGGATAAGAGTAATACAAGGGGGTGCACCTCAGCTAGGCTCCTTGTCAACTGCTATAGACGACGTATGGCAAGTGATACATTAGCAGCTTCCATACGTCGCCAGGCACATTAATTAAGCATGTGGGATATGGTAATAACATTGCCACACGCTGCTAGCTAGGCTGAATAAATATAAATAAATGGAGCACATACATAATATACATACATAATACATAATCCAGCATACATAATATACATACAACTTCAATGATTATTTTATTAATGTTGGCAAAAATCTTGCAGAGAGCATCCCTGATCACCATCAGGAACTTAGAGCCTACCTGCAAAACAGACAGCAAAATGAGCTGTTCTTATCCCCTGTCACAGCAGATGAATTACTGGCCATCATAAAAATGTCCAAAGATGCAACAGCAGGCAAAGACAATCTACCAATGAGCATCATTAAGAAAGTAGCCCACTTATTACTACAGGGTACCTGTTCTCCTACACATTTGTAACTCCTCCTTCACTAGTGGTGTCTTTCCAGATAAACTGAAAATTGCTAAAGTTCACCCAGCATATAAAAAATCTGGGGACAAAGGTCTCTTCAAGAATTACCACCCCATATCAGTCCTCCCAGCCTTGAGTAAGATACTGGAGAAGCTAGCATGTAGTAGACTAAATTCCTTCTGCAATGCCAATAACATCTTTACAGACTCCCAGTTTGGATATAAAGCTAGACGGTCGACTGAGAGTGGTCTGCTATCCTTTACTAATGACATCTTAAATTCCTTTGAGGACAGTCAGTTCACAGTCGGTACATTCTTGGACCTCTCTAAAGCCTTCGATACGGTCGGTCGACCATACCATCCTCCTTTCAAAGCTTGAACATTACGGCGTTAGGGGCTTGTCCCACAATTCGTTTACCTCATATCTGTCCAACAGAATGCAGTATGTCTGCTATAACAATCACCAATCTGAGTCCTAGCCAATCTTGTATGGCGTACCCCAAGGTTCCATTCTCGGTCCAGTACTGCTTTTGTTGTACATAAACTACATAGTCCATGCCAGCACACTCATAAAATACAACTTATTTACAGACGATAGTACCCAGTAATCTCTATGCCAGCAACTCAGACCTCCATTCCTTGATGAGAACTATTAACACTGAATTGACTAAAGTCAGGACCTGGGTAATACATAATAAACTGACCTTAAAACTTGAGAAAAACCACTACACGATCTTTCACAGAAGGAAAAAC
This sequence comes from Homarus americanus, assembly GCF_018991925.1. Taxonomy (NCBI): domain Eukaryota; kingdom Metazoa; phylum Arthropoda; class Malacostraca; order Decapoda; family Nephropidae; genus Homarus; species Homarus americanus. The sequence goes on from NW_024722227.1 coordinate 13,244,427, forward strand.
ATACCCCCAGACTGAGACCTTCTGTACCTTGGTAATACAGTCCTCAAACGCGAACCACATACAAGGCATTCACAGTAAAGTCAATAAACAGTGAGGTATCATGTATCACACTCGACAGTCACTCACTCTCACAGCAATGAAAGAAATCTATCATGATCTTGTTTACCAACACATTGATACACTGTCACACACTATGGAGGGCCTCTGGCTCTTCAAAAACACAATCTCTGGTTACTGCACAAAAGAGAGTTGTACGGACAATGACCTACTTGAAAAAACAGATCACACAAACGAAAAATTTGCTATATTGAAAATTTTTAAATTCGAAGATATTAACACCTACTGCTGTGCCCTCTTTGTTTACAAATCTATCAATCACTTGCTTGACAATAATTATTTCCAGTTCCGGAATAATCAGAGATACAACTTAAGGCACCCAGAGCTACTAAGACCACCCCCCATGCACTCCTCTCAGTCTCAGACCTCCATAAAATATCATGGTGTGAAGGTGTGGAACAACTTGCCCCCACCCATCCCAGCAAAGGCTATGCTCCCTTCCTTTAAACCATCTCTTAAAAAATATCTATAGTCTAAGTATTAATATTTCTTGTAACACCTACTATATTTACAGTACATGCTTTTATTGTACCATCAAAACCGTTTTATCGGAAATTATCATGTAAATAGATAAGTAATTACCATTGCAATAAACATAATTGCCAACTAGACATAATCCTGACAGCTCTGTCCTCTTGTTCAACCTTATTACTGTACAACCCATGTTGTACTGCTCCCCCATTATACTCATGTTTTTCAAATCCACTGTAATTTATGTACAGTATATATAAATAAATAAATAAATACTGTAAACTAAAAACAACAATAATAAATAAATAAAATAAATAAATATTGAAGTGATAACCGTGGTAACATTATGAGATGTTCTTATTACCACCATGCTATTGTACTATTCCAGATGATACTAAATGTTAC